>NW_020797891.1:1800793-1852350 GCF_003369625.1 Aspergillus mulundensis | reverse complement strand
TAAAAAGTTTTTTTTAAATTATATTATTATTATTATAATTCTTTTAATAGTCTTTTTTAAAATTACAAGGTTATTAAAGTTTATTTAGCAGGGGACTATTAGTTACTTAATAAATTAAATAAATATATTATATATTTATTAATTAGCTTTAGCCCTTATAATTTATTAGCGTGCTTTTTTAATTTAAGTATAAATTTATTATTATTTTTTTTTATAGCATTCTTGCTTTTATAATTTTTTTTTTTTATTAAAATTACTTTTAGTATTACCTATAATTTTTTAATAATTTTTTTATTACTTTTATTTTTTTACCCCTAGGCGGGCCCTTTATATTTTAATATTTTTTATATAATTTGGGGTTTAATAATAAGGGCGTCCTTAAAATTTTTTAGTTAAAAGTTTATAAATTTTTTTTTAGGTATATTAATTAGTTATTAAATTAAGGTTTATAATTACTTTTTTAAAGTATTATTTACTAGTTCTTAAAATTAAGTTTATTACCTAGCTATTATATAAAACAGGTTTTTTTTAAAAAAAAAAGTAATTAAAATTATAAGTTATGTTTATATATTATAATAAACTTAAAAAAATATAAATTATTATAATAAAAAAGGCATTATATATTTATAATAAAAACTAATTACTAATTTTTTTAAGTTAAAGTTTAAAGTTAAACTTAGTATTTTATATATTATATAACTGGCCGCTACCTTGGCACGTGGCTAGTTTAGCGCCAAAGTTTTTTTGCCCGGCGGCCTCAGGCCGCCGGATTGCATTATTACAACACTACGCAGTTGCAACACCATAACGGTGATAACACTTAGTTAGTAAGCTTTAATATTAACATGTACTTTCTTAATTTAGTAGGGCCCTAGTTATTAAAACTATAGTTTAATTATTATTTTTAAATCTTGCTCCTGCCTGCTATTTTATAAAAGTATATAATTACTTTTTTTAGTAGCATGTGCCTAATAATATAATTATTATTTTAAATATTTTTATTTTTTTTTAAATATATTTTAGTTATAGCACCACTTTCTTTATATCTTTATTTTTTTTTAATTTACCGGGTTTTTATAATAATTAGGTTTTTTTAAGTATAAATATTTTTTTAAGGTAGGGTTACCCATGTGGGTACTTTAAGTTTAATTAAAAAAATTACTTTTTAGCCTATAAGTATTTAAATAAGTATTATTCCCGTGGTTTTATAAGTTATTAATTAAATAAATTATAGTATTAGGTAAAAGTATTAGGTTTAGTCTTTTTTAATATTATTAATAAGTTTGCTAATAATATTTTTAATAACTTAGTTTATATACTTCATAGTGGTATTTACTTTTAAATATTATAATAAAATATTAACCTGCTTAACCTTATATTTTTATAAAAAATATTAATAACTTCCCTTTTTATTTTTGGACCTTTATCCAGGACTATTTAGTAGGAAACTTTAAATTTATAAATAATATATTTAAATAAGAACTTTATAATAGCAGGTGTATTTATAGTAATTAGTAGTTTATTTTTTTATTATTTTAATAGCAGGTAAGTTCCTAGTACTATATACCTAAAATTAATATTAAGGGGTATATAAATAATATTAATATTAAAAATATTAAAAAAAGCAGCGCGGTAATAAAATAAAGTTTTTTATACTTTTATTAGGGATTCCTAGCTTAATAGGTAAGGTATTTTCTTATTAAAGCTATTATATTTATATAACTGCCTAATTACTAGTACCTAAAAATAGGTAATTATAGGTACCTTCACGATTTTTATGCCCTAATTTTTTATATATTATTTTAAAAATTATATAGTATTTTTTTATATTATTAACTATTTATTAGACTAGTTAGCCTTTAAAGCCTTTTTAAAATAGGTAACCTTTATATAAAATATAAATAGTAGCAGCGGCTTAAAGCTTATAATAATTTAATTAACTTATTTTTAATAATTTTAATAAGGTTACTAGGTACCGGGCAATCTTATAATACCTAGTTAAATAATAGCCTTTTAAAAATATACTTACTTTTAGGTTAGGCTTATTTTTATTTTTTTTAATAATAAGTTATAATTTTTTAAGATTTTTATAAACTTACTAAAGGCCCTTGCCCTAGTTAATTATATTTATATTTTAATTATTTTTAGTTTTACTTTTACCTATTTATTAATATTAATTTTAGTATTTTTTTATATTATGTTTTTCTTTATAATAGGCCTGTGTAATAAAATATTTATAATTATATTTTTATTACTTAGTATATACTTTATAATAAAGTTAAATATTTAAATTTATACTAACTAACTTACTACCAGCGCGCCTAATAAATTAAATACTAACTTATTTAATTAGCTTACTAGGGTATTAGCATTAATTTTTTAAAAAAAATATACTTTATATAGCTAAAACCTAAGCTTTTTAAAAGCTATTATAAAACCTTAATATTTTTTTTAATATTATATTATTTTTTTATATTACTTTATATGCTAGAGTTATATCTTACCATGTGTTATTTTTTATTTTTTTTTATATAATACATACCTTTTATTTATTTAGGCTTGTATTTATTACTAAGATAATTATTAGCAAGGTAATAATATAGTTAATAGGTAGCATGTATAAAAATATTATAATAATTTTTTATAAATAAATAAAGGTATTTTTTTATTTTTTTTCCTATTATTAATAGGTATTTTTATAAAGTAATAGGTATAGTGGTTTAGCTTCCTGGGTATAATAATTAATAATTATTTTAAACCCTGTTATTAGCCCCGCGAACTCGCGGACTTACTTAATATTTTAAGGCTTAGGTTAATAAAAAACCTTAACTACCTTTATTACTTTAAAATATTTTTTATTATAGTTATATACCTATCCCATAATTTTAAGCCTTTTTATATAAAATTATAATTTTTTTATTAAAACTATAATATTAATAAGTTTTACTAGGTAAAGCGCGTGATTTAGGTTTACTAAATACTTTAATATATATTATTAAATTTTTAATAAAGTCTTTTTATTATTATACTTAATTTTAGGTTTTTTCACGCTAATATTATCCAAAAATATTTATATTATTAATAGTATTAATTTTTTTAAAAATTTTTTTTAACCCTAATAAACTAGGGAATTAAGTTTATAGCTTTTTATATAATAGTTATTTATTAAAAAAAATTTATTATAATGTGAATGGTAGTCTTATTTTTATTTTTAGGGTTTAAAGTAATTTAGTTATACCTAAATATTTAATTAATAAGGGATGCCATGGCCATGCTAGTAAACTTATTAAAAAATTTATTAATATTTAGCGGGAGGTTTGCGTCACGCACGGTAACTTTATTAAGTTTAATAATATTAATTACTAGTTAATAATTACCGGGTGTTTTTTTAATAATTAAAAAGTATAGGTTTTTATAAGGGCCCTGGGAGTATTTAAATATTTTAGTTTTTAGGTATTTTTTAAGTATTTTAATTATTATTTTTTAGGCTACTCGCGGGATTTTAATTAAAAGTACTTACTATACTTGGTGTTTTATTATTTATAGTTATTATAGGGGCGCTACCTTTAGCCACACCTAGTTAATATTCTTGGTTTTTTACCCCAGCGCTTTTTTTTTAATATAATATATTTAATAGTATTTTTTTACGCTATTAACTAGTTTTTAATTTTTAATTTTATAGCTTTTTTAGGTATTAGTTAGGTTCCCCGTGGGAACTAGGCAATTTATAATTAAAAATAAAAGTTAAACTTGGTACTTGCTTTAAGCACTTAGTAAAAAAAATAATATTATTTAAAATAAAGTTTTTATTAATTTTTTATGCCTTTTAGCATGTTACCCCCTTTTGCACTATTTACTAGTTATACTTTATTAACTTTTTTTTTAAATAGGATTACCAGCCGGGCTGTATTTAAAAGCCGTGTTTTATATATTTTTTTAGCTTTATACCTTATTTATTAAATATATTTTAGGGGCTTACTCGGGCGTTTTAATAATTTTTAAGTAATTTTATTAGCGGGTGCTTTATATATATTAAGTAAATTAAATATAAACTTAGTGGTTATAAATTTATAGCCTGTAATTAGCTTAATAATTTTATATTTATTTAAATATAAAATTACTAGGCGTGAAATTAACTTGATTTTTAGATTTTTAAGTAACTAGGGGGTGTTTAAGTAATATTTAACTTACTTAATAATTTTATATTTAACTAAATATAAAATTATTTTAACTTTTAATTTTTTAAATACTTGGGTATAGCTTGGGCATTTAGCTATTTTATTAAAAACCTTATTTATTAGTTATTTTAGGGCCCCTAGTATTATTATTTTAGCTTTTATAATAAATAACCACTTAATATTATAATTCTTGCTTAGTCTTTTAAATCCTGCCTAGGCTAAATATTTTTTTTATACCTAGCTAGTAATAGCTTTTAAAATATATAAATTTTTAAAAGTTAGTTATAACTAGTGGAATAGATTATATATTTTATATTATTATTTTTTTAGTATTTATTATAAACAAGGCTTGGTATTAAAAAGGCCTTTTTAAAATATTTTTTTTAAGTTATTTAATATAAAATAGTTAACACTTTAGTATATAAAGTTATTAATAATTATTAAAAAGTTTTTTATAATACTTATATAGCTACTTTTAGCTTAATTTATAATTACTATTTTTATTTATGGTTTTAGCCTATAAGGCAAGTTAATTTTTTTATATAATTATTTATTAATAATATTAAGTTTTATGCCGGTGTCCAGGAGCGCCTTTATAAATTATTTTTTTATTTTAATTAAAATTTTAATACTTAGGAATATATAGGGTTTTTTTTACTAGGTAAAAGCTTAAACCTTAAGCCTTTTATAATAATATTTATAAGTATTACTTGCGCAGGTTAAAAAGGTATATTATTAATTAACTTAGGCCCTAATACTAGGTTTATAGTAACTATATCTTTTAAAATTATTTAAGAAATTTAGGTAATAGTGCTGGAAGGGCTTAAATTTATAAAAAGTTAATAAAAAAATATAAAGTATAGGTGTTTAAATACCTTAAAAAGGTTATTAATTATAATATTAATTATAGGTTGTTAAAGTACGCGGTTAAGTATAAAGTTTATTAATATTTTTTTTAGCTTAATTACTAGCTTATTTTTAACTACAGGCCAGGATTAAATAATAGCTTAAGGCTTTTTTTTTTAACCTTTATAACTTTTATTACTTTTTTTACCCGGGGCTATTTTTCCGCGTTTTTTAAAAGCTTAAACTTTTTAATTATCCTATTTACATACTAGTTAAATCTTATTAATTAAATAGTAGGGTACTTATTATTAATAACTTTATATTTTTTAATTTATTTATTAATTATAAATAACTATAGTTACACCTTAATTAAATTATTAAACTTATAGTTAAAGTTTTTATTATTTTTAATATTTTTTTTTAAGTTTTTAGTATTTACAAGCTTAATAACTAAGGCTTTAATAATACTAATATTTACCTTTAAAAACTTTAGCTTAAACTAGTTTTTAATAACTTTTAATACTTACTTTATTATTAATACTTTAAGCTAGCCTTTAATTTTAGGTTTTTTATTTTTTACCTTGCTAATATATAATTTATTAATATTTAGGTTTTTATAATATATTTTATTTATTATATTTATTACTTATATAATATAAGTACTTATATAATATTTTAAGGTTTTATAATAATAGTAATTATTATAAGGCAGGGGTACTTAAACCAGGAGTATTAATATATTATTAAATAAGTATTATTAACCTTAGTATTATTAAGGCGGGTATTACTAGGGCAGGTATTACTAAAATAAGTACTACTAGGGTAGTTATTATTAAGGGGCGGCTTTAGTTTAAGGGGAAATATATATAATAATTTAATATATAAATACTTAGGGGGGCGGTATTTACCATGTATTTAAAAGGTAAAAAAGCTACTATACCTACTAGGTTATTATAACTTTAAGGTTTAGTTATAATACTTTAATAGCTTTTATAATTTTTAAAAATTATTTTAAATAGGACTAGGGTGCCTTTCCTACTAGCTTATGGTTTTATTAAATAAAACTAGGGGTTTTTTAATTATTAAAATACTAGCTATATATTTAAAAGTATTTAAAATATAGCCTTTTTTTAGCTTTTTTTTTAAGAATATAATAACCTTTTTATTAAATTTAAAATATAGTTTTTTTACTACAAGAGCATCCAGCGTGTATTTTTTAATTATTTTATATTTAAGCTAGCGGTGGCTCCTTACCTTTAGCCTAGACTTTTTAAAAACTTATTAGGCTAGGTTACTTAAAAGGCCTTGGGTTAATTAAATATATTAAGTATAATTATTTAATTATTAATTTATATAACTTAGGCTAAAATTATATTATATTTTATAATATAATTATAAAGGTTATTAATTTACATGCATAGCTAGCTTTTAAATTTCTTAAAATATTAGTATAATTATTTAATTTAGTATTAGTTAAGGCGCTAGTATTTATTTAGTATAATAATTTTTAAAAATTTTTAGTCCTATTTAGCGTACCCTTTTAGGTTTTTAATAATATTTAAAATATTGTAACTATAATAGCCTGCTACTTAAATAACCTTTTTTAATTTATTATAAATATTTTAGTTTTTATAAGCTTACTTATACACTTTTAAAAACCTGGTTATATTTTTATTATTAAATATAGGTACGCCTAAAGTACCAGGAATTAATATAAAGATAATTAATAAAAGGTAATATTTTTTTTATTATACCTTTTATATTTTTAAAAATGCTAGTATTACTACCACGGGAGTTATTAAAAGGCATGTAAATTTTATTAATAATATTATTAGGCTTATCTTTAACCGCGGGGGATATATTATTAAAATTTTTAATTATAAGCATGGGTATTTACTTAGTATTTTTATTATTATTTTTATTTAAAAACTTAAATACATGGGATATTTTTACTTAATAATAAAAGTTAATAAATAGGTAGTAGGCTTGTATATATTAAAGGTTTTAAATAATTTTTTAAAGGGCTAGGTTTATAAATACTTAGTAAAAAATAAAACTTTATAATTATAAAAAGGGACTTATAAAATATTTTTATTTTATTATTAGGCACCTAGTATAACTACCTGGGTGGGCCCCTGGGAGCTTTACTTTAAATTTATTAGTTATATTAATAATAAATTTATTAATTTTATTATTTAATTTATTATATTTATTAGGTAATTAGCATTTTTTAGGTTTTTTTAGTTTATTATTTTTTTTAAAAATATTAGGGCGCTTTATGCGCGGCCTACCTATTTTTTTTACTAAATTTAATTTATACTTATTATTTAATTTTTTTTAACCTTTAGGCCTTAATAATTTTTTACCCCTTTTTTTAATACTTTTAAGTACCTAAGTTACCAAGGCATAGCTACTAGTATTAAAAACTTTTAATTTAGGGGTTTAGTAAATACTTTTTTTACCCTTATAATATTAAAAAAACATGCCTTGCGTTAATTACTAATATATAAAAGGGTAGTACTAAAGTATAAAAGCTAAAAAAGCTAAATAATAATAATAACCTAAAACTAAATAGTATATAATATAGGTAGGAATAATAATAAAAAAATGTATATATTAGGGTAAATAATAAACTAGGTACAGGAGGCAGGAGGTAAGGCTATAAGTACTATAGGAATCAATATTGGGGTGCAACCCCACTACAATATAAAATGCCTTAAATACTTATTTAGCTTAGTAAACCTTACTACTATAAATTACTATATAAGACTTAATATAGTGTTAAATTTAACATAACATTAGCTTTAATATAATATTAGCTTTAACTAGGAACCTTAGCTTGGGGACCTTAGGTTTTAGGCGTTGTTTAAGTAATAAACTAAAGGCATGCCTTATATTAAATTACCTTAATAACTAAAAAGTAGTTATAGGGGGCGTGGATATAAAAATATTTAAATACTACCTACTTTTTAAATAAAAATAACTTAGGGAATTACTTAAAGGCCTTAGGCCTTTAGGCAAGGCCTATATAAAAAGGCTAAAGGCTATAATATATCTAGTTTTTTAAGCAATCCTTTTAGTTAAATTTATTAAGGTTCTAAATACTTCATTCTTATTGGTCAAAGATACTTTGCCAAGCTTTATTATTATTAGTAAAGAACATCTGGGTGCTAGGGCGCCCTTACAAATTTTAGTAAGGTAAATAATTTTTATAAGGTTAGTATTAAGGTGCCATGGTATATTAATATATAAAATATAAATAAATAAAAGTTTTTATTATAGCTTTTATTTTTAGCTAAAAAAACTTTTATTTTATTAAAAATTTAGTTTTTATAAACTAAAATATCCTGCTAAAGAATTATTATAATACACTTAAATAATTATAGTTTTAAGCCTTTAATTTAATAAAATATAAATTTAATTTTAAAAAGCTAGTAATTTACTTTTTATAATTAACTAGTTTTTAAAACTTAATTTTTTAGCTTTTATAACTTAATTTTTTTATTTTTAAGGCTATAATTTACTTCTAAGTTTAATTATTTATAAATTATAATACTAAAAGTAACTTTATTAAATAATTTAATATATAATTAAAATAAATATTTTTAACTAATATAATATTTTAAACTTAATATTAAGTTAAAACCTAATTTTTTAAGGTTAAATTATATACCTATAATACCATAGTTTTTAAGATTAAAATTTAACTTTATTTTATTTTAATAATAAAATTTTTTTAAAAAAATATTAAAGTATTTATTACACCTAATACTTTAAACTTAAATATCTTGTTTTTTATTTAAATTAAGCTTTTTTTTATAAAAACTTTATATTAAGTTTAGGCAAGTAATTATTAATATTTTAATATTTTATACTATTTTTTTTTAATAAGTACTAAAAAATCTTTTTTTAAAACTAATTTAGTCTTACTTTTATACCTTTTAAATAAGGTATTTACAGGGTTATGCTTGCCTGGGTAATATAAAATTTTAATATTATATATTATTAAATTTATATATTATTTTACTTGCTTTTTACTATACTTTTGCTATTATATAAAAAATAAAAATTTACATAATTTAACTATACTATTATTATATAAAAAAACCTTTAAAATATTGCCTTTAATAATAAAATAACTAAATAATAGTAAATAGCTTTTTATTTAGGATTAACTAATTAATTTTTACTTTAATAAATTTATAAGACTAAAATATAACTAAATAATATTTTTTTATATTATTTAATTAAAAATAAATTCTAGCTATCCCCTTATTACTAGTATTTACTTTTAACTATTTTTTTAAATAAAATTAAAATAATATAATAATAGGGCTTTTATAAAAATATTAAAAAGAAATTAAAATACTAGCTTTTTATACTTTTAAAATTACAAGGGCCTAATTTTCTTTTTATATTATATTTTTTATTAAACTAGTTAATAGCAAGGTAGTTCGTGCAAAATTATAAATAGAATAATAATAAAAATTAATAAAACCTAAAAAAATTATAAGGCTTTATAAAAATAAGGTTTTTTTTATAAGGTTATAATAATTACTTATTCCAGGTTTATTTTAATACTATTTTAATTAACTATAAAACCTAGGAATTTTACCTCTTTCTTAAAAAATATATTTTTTAAATTAGTAAATAATTTAGCTTTGCGTAAATATTTAAAAACTTGTTTAATATACTTAATATATTACTTAAAATTAATTTAAAAAAATATTATTAAAATAAATAATATAAATTTAGTCCAAAATATTATAAACTATAAAATAAATATAACTTTAAAAAGTGGCAGGAGTATTAGTTAAACTAAAAGGTATAATAATATACTTATAGTAATTATAATAATATTAAAAAGCTATTTTTACTAGTCTTCTTCGCGAACCTAAATATAGTAATAAGTATTTTTTAAGTTAATTTTAGTATAATAAGTTACTCCTAAGATTTAGTTAAAAATTTTTAAAATAAAAAGTAAAGAATATTAATTTTTAATTATTATTTTATTTAACTCTTAATAGTTAATATATAATTATAAGCCTTTATTTTTTTTTAGGTATAAAAAAATAGGTGCTCCGGCAGGACTTTTAAAAGGTTTAATATAATTATATTAAATATTTTTATTAATATACTAGTATAACATGGCTAATTTAATAAAAAAAATAGATTAGCTTATAAAAAGGTAACTAGCTATTTATTATTATAATATTATATATAAGTATTAACTTTAAAGATATTATTTTTATACCGTGTAAGAAAAATATATTTTAAAATATATTAAGTTTAGGTAGCAAATTATTTATTTAATTTAACTTATTATTATTATAAACTTTTTTAAATAAAAAAATAATAATAAATATATAAGCTTAATTCCTGCAAGCCTTTATAAACTTATATTATTTAAAAATTTAGTGGTTTACTGCTTTATTACTAAATTATTATTAATTTATTATTATATAAATATACATGGCTTGGATAGTTATAATAAAAAAATAATTAAGTATTTAATTTTAATTTAATTTATTTTTATATAAGGCTATTTAAATATTTTTATAGTACCCTTAAAATTAGTAATCTTAATAAATACTTTTTATACTTTTTTAAATTATCTTGCTAACTGCTATATTTTTTTAAAATAAAATAAAAAAGTTTTACTTAATTTAAATAAGCATGCTTAATAAATTTTATACTTACTATATTTACCTTTACTCTAGTATTTAAATTTACTTTAATTTTAATTTTATTTTATAAAGCTTTTATTATTATTTTTATTTAAAAATACTTATTTATTTTTATTTTTAAATATTAAGCTAGGGCATAAGACTTTATTTTAATTTTTTTTATTTTTTTTATATATTTTACTTTTATTTTAATTTATATACTTACCTTTTTACTAATTATCTTGCTTTTTTTATAATATTTTTTATTTTAAAAATTTTTAACTACTACCTTGTAAACTTTTATAATATAATTAAAATTTATTAATTAAAAGTGAAGGTTTTATAATAATTTTATATAATTAAGTATAATATAACTAGGTTTTTTATACTTAAAACATGTTATAAAAGTTAATTTTAACTAATTTTAATTTAATATTATTTTAGTATAGCTTTAAAAGGGTTTTATTATACTAAAAGTTTATTTTATAAGTATTTTATTATAACTTTTTTTAAAAGTTTATTTAATAAAATAACTTTTTTTAGGTTTTTTTGCCACGAGTAAATTTATGTTAATTTTTTTTAAATTAATAATATTTTCTTTTTATTTAGTAGGTTTTAATTATTTATTATAATATAAGGTAATACAGGGTTATAAATATAATATATAAAATTAATATTATAAAGTAAGTTAAATTAAATATTTTTTAGTATTTAGGAGTTTTATATTATTAAAATTATAAATTTTATTTTAAAGTAAAGGTAAAAGCTTGCTAAAATAGTATTAAATTTATATTTTTTATTATTTTTTAAAAAATACTATTTTAAAGTAGTTAAATAATTAGTAAAATCCCTAAAATCTTGGTTTCTTTTTAAATAAGTTAACTTTAGTTTAACTATAGTATTTAGTAAATTAATTATTAAACTTTTTAAAATTATAGTAGTTTATTTTTTAAAATATTTTTAAAAAAAATCTTAATATTTTTTATTTATACCCTTTAATTTATTAATATATTAAATTTAGTTATTTTTATATACTAACTTTATTATAGTTAAAGCTTTTAAAATTTACTATTAATTTAATCTATATTTTTAGGTGTTTTTTAAAGTTTAATTTTAAAGTATTAAGCTAATTAAAATATTACTATAGGCTAAAATTAAAATTATACTTAAATATATTTTTATTTTTAATTTAATTATAATTTTTTAGTAAATTATTCTAGTATTAATATTATTTTAAAGATATTTTATATTTAATTAATTAATTTTTTAAATACTTAATATATTTTTTTATATTTTATAGTTATTAGGTTACTAGCATTTTATAAGTATTTTAATAATTTTTTTATAATAGTACTTTTAATAATTTTAATAATAATAAATTATTAAAATAGTTTTATTTAAAAATAAGGCGTGAATATATTAATAATATAATATATATTTTATAAGTGGTTAATAAATAAAAAAGTTAAAATTATAAAAACCTTAAGTAAGCTAACTAGGTATAAAATAAAGTATTAAAAAGGCTATTTAATAAAAAATTAATATTAAATTTTAAGGCCTAAAATATATAAAAATTAATTTTTAACTAATTAATTTTTACTAGGGCGTTAGCCTTAAATATATTATTAAAATAATAATATTATTATTAATACATGGCGGGTTAATATTACCATAATTCTTATCTTATTAGTTTTCTTATCTTATCAGGGCTTGGCATCCGTGGGTGTGACAAAAAACAAGTTATAAAAAAAATTAAAAAAGCAAGATTATTAGAATTTATTAGCTGGTTAAAAAAGGGGGGGTTTAAGAAAAAGGAGCTTGCTAGCTAGTAATAGCTCGCTAATTAATATATATAAATAATTTTTAAAAGCTTGGGAGTTTAATTAGTTATATAGCTTAATAAAAAATAAGTAAATAAATAAGTAAATAATAAAGTAAATATTTAAAAGTAAAAATTTAAAAAAAGTGCTATTAGGCCTCCCGAACGCCAAGAAATTACTTAATTAGTACTTTTTAGCCTAATTTTAACTAAAGTACCTAATTAAGTTATTAAGTTATTTACTTAACTGGTTATGTTAAAGGACATGCTACTATTATTATAAATACACAATCTAAAGGGTTTATAAGATTACTAATTATCTCCTAAAAGGCTAGCTATATTCCTAATAAAAAAGGGGTTAGGGCGGTGCCCGACAGCAGTATTATATGCCGTTGGGCGGCCAACATTGACAAACATGCTTTATAATTTTAATTACTTTTTTTTTAAAAAAAACTTATTTTATATAATAACTAGGTAATAAACTTAATTTTAAGGGCTAGTAAATAATACTTTAAAAAATAATTATAATTTTTAATTTAATAATTAATTAATATACTTAAAAAATTTATAAAATTTTAACTAAAAAACCCCAAGGGTATTTTTATTATTAAATCTTAAATTATATAAAAAAATATTAAAATATAAAATGCCTGCTTAAGGGTAAATAAATAAAAATAATAAAAAAATTATTAAGAAACTGCAGGTAATACTAAATATAATTTTTGTAAGACCAACAAGTCTTGAAAATCTCTACTAATAATAAAAATATTAACAAAGAAATTTAACTAATAAAAATAAAGTATTTTAAACCCCGCTAGATAATACTAAAAAAGTTACTTAAAAATTTAAAAAAAAGGCTGGCCTTAAGGCCACCTTTATAAACCTTTAAGTTATACTTAAATTATTTTTAATTAAAAAATAAATATAAGTTTAAAATACTTTATATATAAGTCCTTACTTAGGCCTATACTTAGGGCCTACCCTAGCCTTACTTAACTAGTAGCTAAAACTTTAAATAATAATAACTTAGTTAAGTTATATAACCTAATATAATAATAAAATATATTAAGCCTTAATAGCCTAAGGCTAAAGCTTAAGTTACCTAAGGTATTAATTTTAAATTAATAGTAAGTTAGCTTTAGTAATATTAAATAAAAAAATATTAGCCCTAATAATTTTTTTTAATTAAAGGGTTATCCGCGACCCGCTGCTAAATTCAAAAATAATAATAATAAAATACCACTATTATTATTAATATTAATATTATATATAGCTTTATTATTAATATTCTTAATTTTATTAAAGTATTATTTAATATATTAAAATTAATATCTTATTCTTATTATTTATAACGCTTTAAATAAAATATAATATTTATTTATAATTAAAAGGGGAAAGGCAGCGCTTTAACAATACCTGGTATAAAAGTATAAATTATAATATAATTTATAATTTTATAAACTTTTAAACTTATTAATTTTTACTAAATAAAAATTACCCCTTTTTTATTATAGCTAAGTATAAAGTTTCTTTAGGCGCTGCCCTTACTTTAAAAAAAATAAAAAAAAATATTTAGCTATAACTATAATAATTTAAAAAGTCCCTGCCCCTGCCCCTTGTATTTTTTTAATATAATCATAAAACCATTTTAATATAATATTTTTTACTAACTTTAAAAGCCCTTATTATCCCTAATTTCCTTATTACGTGTGTCTCTTTTTAGGTTTAATAATATTAATTTTAATTAGTTTTTAGGTAGTAATAATAATAGTAATAGCTAGTATAACTAATATTTAATAAAAGCCTTTAAAATATATAATAAAAATATAGGTACTAATTTAATAAATTATTTTTACTTTAATAATTACTAACTAGTGGCGCTTTGCCAGCGCTTTACTAAATATACTAACTTTTAATTTAAAAGTAGCTACTTTATTACCTAATTATAGCCCCTGCTTTTACTAGCTTATTTTTTCTTGCTTTGCCTTGCGCTGTGCTAGCTACTATTATTATTAATATTTTTATTATAAATTTTATGCTACCGCCTTTATCCTTTTACACTTTTTTAGCTTCTAGCCTTTTTTTATAAGTATACCTTATTTTTAACTAGTCTGCTAGTAAAATAGCTTTAGTATAAATATTAGCTAATAAAAAATAAGTTTACTTATAGTGCGCGAAATATATCTAGGCATGTAAAAATAATAGGTTAATTAATAACCTTAATTAATATATTTATTTAGTTATTAGGTATAATTACTTTTACTATATTATTAATAAGGGCAGCTATTTCCTATTACCTTTTTATATAAAAGTAAATATTATATTTTTATAATAAATAAATCCCTTTAACCCTAATAAATATATTTATTATTAAGTTAAGCTAGTAATTAAGGCTTATAAAAAAATAAGCACTATGGTCCAGGCCATGTTAATATTAGCTTTAGCTATTTAAAAGCTTATATAAAGCTTCTAGCTTGCTTTTAAATAGCCCCCGGCTTATTTTAATAATAGCTAGAATATTTACTAGTTTTTTAATATTTTTTTAAAAAACAAGCTTATCGCGCCTTTTAAAAAATACTAAGTATAAAAAAAATACTAGCAAAGGCCCTTGCTTTTACTTTTAATATTAAATAATAAATTTTTATTATAGCCTTGCCGCGTAACTAGTTATTATTATTTTTTTAAGAAAAATAAAAGATTTTTTTTAATACTTTGACTTTAATATAAACATAGTTTTTATTTTAAATTATAATTTAAAATAAGTTTTAATACCAAGCCGGCGGCGGTCTAGCTATAATTTATTAAATTTTAAAATTTTATAAAAAAATAAAAAAAATAACTACTTTACTTATAGCCTTAGGTATAATTTTAAAATCTTATAAAATAAAAAAATTTACACCCCTTTTTAAAGCTATAGGTAACTAGTAATATTTAAATAATAATTTAATAATTTTTTAATAATACTAGTAGTTTATTAAACCTTAAAACTTAGTAAAAAAAGGTATTTAATTTAGTAAAATTATTACCTTTTTTTAAATTAATAATAAACTAGTATTATTATAACTAGTTTTTTATAATTTACTAGGGCTTTTTATGCATGCTTAAAATTAAAAAGTAGTTTTTATAAATTTTTATAGCTAGGCTAGCCCTTTAACTTAATAAAAAATTTATTATATTTATAAATATATTATTTTTTAAAAATAACCTTAACTTTTTATTCTTTTTTTTATTAACTAACTTAATAATTAATAATTACTTTTTTTAAGCTTATCTTACTATATAAATAGCTTTAAAAAATATAAAACACTAAATAAATTTTTAATTAATTATATATATATTAGTAAGCTAGAGCTAATACACCTACTTTTTAATAATAAATCTAATTTTAAAGGGTTTATTATACTTTAGGTTAAGTTTCTTACTTAAATATATTAACTTAATATTTTTAAGAAACACTAAAATATTATTTTTAACCTTAAATTTTATTAAATAATATTTTTAATTATAATAAAGCGCTTGCTTTTTTTATATTTTATTTATATAATTTTATAAATTTTTATAAAGCTATTTTAAATGGTGTAAGCACTTTTTAATAAAAAAATAAAATATTAATTTTTTAAGTTTTTAAGCCTAAAAATTATTAATTCCTGCCCACGGCTTATTATAAGCAAAGTATAATTAATTAAGTTATTTTTTAAATTATTATAGGTAAAGCATGCTAGTAGTAAGTATAATATTTAATTATTTTACTAGTAATTATAATACACGTGTAAATATACCTTAAGTATTTAGTTTTAGTGCTTAGTTTAATTATTTAATTAAAAATAGTATATTATACTAAGTTATTATTTAATACATAGTACTTAATAAAAGGCTATTTAATATCTTAAAATAAAAAGTAAATCTTAATTTATTACTATGCTCCGGGGCAACCCTATATTATATATAATTTTTTTAATAAATAAATTAGCTAACTTTTTTATAGTAATTTTATTAATAATAAAAAAATATTTTACTTTTTTATTAAATTAATTTATAATTACTAAAATTATATTATAAACACGCCCTTTATACTTTAATAAAGGTAGGCTAATAATAAAGTTTATAAAAATATTTTTTATAATATATTTAATATTAAAAAAAATATTAAACTTTTTTAAGGTAGCTATCTTAAAACCTTAAATTTTTAATATAAGAAATATTTTTTAATATATACACACGTATTTTTATTAAACTTTTTTTTACTAAAACTTATAGGTAAGTAGTTTAATAGTCCTTTTATAACTAAAGTAGCTTATATAAAAATTATTATAATATTATTTTATAATCTTATATTATAACGCAGGCATGGAAGGTATATAAATAATACTTTTATAAAAAAAGTTCTTTTTTCTTGCGTTATTTAGTAATAAAAAAAGCTTATTTTAAATTAATAAAAATTATATTTTTAAGTTATTATTATAATTAACTAGCAAAAGTATTTTTTTATTAAGTTATAATTAATTATTATTAAAGGGTATTTATAATTAATTTAATAGTTTTTTTTATTTACTATTTTTATAATAAATATTTTAAAATTTAAAGGTTTTAAGTACTTACAAGCTTAACCACGCGGAGGGATAGCTAGGTTTTTTAATATTATTTTAATAATAGTTTATTAAGGGAATAAACTTAACTTTTTTTATAAGGTAAAAAGTATTTTAACTTAATACTTTTTATTTTTTATTATATAATTTAATTATTATAATAATATATTTACTAAATTATACTTGCTTAGTTTATACTTAATCTTAAAATTATAAATTATAAGTAATTTTACCTATTATACCTGCCTTTAATTTAAAACCTTTATTATAAAAAAATAATATAGGTTATTATAATTATACTATATATATATATAAAATATAAAAAGCCCTTAAAATAATAATATTATTTTTTAAAGTACTTAATTACTATAAGTAATTTTTAATTATAAATTTTATAATAAAGCTTAGGTTTATATAATTAATAAAAATAGAAGGCCACGGGGTGTTACTAGTCCTATTTTTTATTAAGTAACTTTTTTTACTTTAGCTATATAATAATTCTAGTAATAATAAATTTTAACATATTAATAATAATAAATTTTTTTAAAAAAAATTAAAGTATTATAGTACTAGCAGCCCAGTAAAGTTTAATTTAATTTTTTTAAATATATTTTTTATATTAATAAAAAAATAAAAATAGCCTATTTTTATAATTTTTTTACTATTTTTATTAAAAGCTAGGTTATTAAACGCGTTACTTTAGCGTAATTAAAAATAAAATATTAAAAATAATTTATAAAGCCTAAAAAATCTTATAACTTATAAAATAATATTAGTTTTAGCTAATTAATAATAATCTAGTTATAGTCTAGATTAATAAATATTTTTTTTATTTAATAATAAAGCCTAAAAACTTTACCTTTTTTAATAAAAACTATATTTTAAGAATTTTGCATATAAATTATGCCTTTTTAATTAATTAAGAACTTTTTAAACATGGTATATATGTTTCTTTTTTATTTTAAAAAAAAATAAAAATATTATTAAAATAAATAATATAAAATTTATTAAAAATCCTGCTTATAGCTATATTTATATAAAATTAAAATATAACTAATATATTTATTAAGCTAAAAGGCATAATTATATACTTATAGTAATTATAATAGGTTTAAAATACTATTTTTTATTTATTTTTTTAAATTTATATTTTATAATACGTGTCACGCAAATTTAGCTTAATAAAATATTTTATATTTACTAGCTAATTTATTAGCTTGTTAATACATGGTAATAAATAATAATTCTTATTAGTTATTATATTTAATCCATGGTAATTAATTTAAAAATATAAAAATTTATTAAGTTTTTAAATAAAAAGTACTAGTGCTTTAACACTACTTTAAAATAACTTAATTTATTTTTTTTAAGTATTTTATTAAAATACTTTTTTAATATTTATAACTTATATTAAAAAAATTATAAATAAAACCCCACGGAGGCTTTTTACCTTTTTTAATAAAATTTTATACTTTACTTTATTAATTAAAAGTTAAGCAGCTTTTTATTTTAAAAAAACTTTACTTTAATAAATATACTAAAATAGCAGGACCACTTTTATTTTTTTTAGCCTTTTTTAATTAATAAAGTATTATAAGTACTAGTCCCTTGCGTATAATTTTTATAAACTTTTATAATATTTTAATTTTAATAAAAGGCATATAATTTTACCAAGTTTATTTTATTATAATAAGGTAAAGGTCTGGATTTACTTTAATTATTTAGGGATATTTTAAAACTACTTAATAATTTTTATAAATAAAATTAATAATATAATACCCGATTTTCGGGGTTATGAACGGCCTCAAGATTACACTATGTGAGGACCTGCGGCTTGGTATTCACGACCAGCAACTATTCAATGAGGACTACGAATTTTTTCAGACGGTGGATTGGTTGCCGCAAATTCTTGAGGCACTGGGCTGCCCAGTTGACGAGGGAAGCTGGCACCAGGATTTATTCGTGCCCATATTCGGGGATCAGCTTCTTGACTAGGCTCGTCAAAGGAAACAGCCAACATCCATGCAGAGTCCGTGTCTTCCTTCGCCAATGCTATTGCATATTGGGTCAGGGATCTGGGAAATCATGCGGGACTATAGAATTTGACCTGACAGCCAAGCGTGCAAGGTGGGTTACTCCAGTGAGCTGTTAGACGTATATATTGATACCCAAGAGACTTTAAAGCCTTGTTCTTAGTACTTAAGGATGATTTTATACCTTTCTTGATGTCCTAACTCCCTAACTTTCATGTCAACAGCCATTGCGATGTAGATTTATAACCAGATTAATCCGGATATGAAGGGGATAGCTCTTTGAGGCATAATACTTGATTGAACTCCGGATGCTTCAAAGCCTTGTTTCCAGTATATAAGGCTACTTTATACCTTTCTTAATGTCTTAAGCCCCTAAATTTGATGTCAACAGCCACTATAAGGTACATTTATAACCAAATTAATCTGGAAAGAAGAGAGTTAGTTCTTTGAGGCACGAGGCATGATTGATTCCTGGATGCCTGAAAGCCTTTTTGGATATCTCAAGGAATAGGGTTAGTTTTACATGTTGGTTAACATGCTGATTCCTTTGCTGTAGATAATTAATGTAGACAGCTATTGTGAAGTTAGCTGTAACTAGATTAATCTGGAATAAAAGGAGCCAACTCTCGGAAGCCAGGCGACGACGTTTCACCGGTAGCCATAATATAATCTTCTCCTCCCTCTTCTCTTCTCCTCACACACACCAACACATCACCTCAAGGCATTCACCCACAGCCATTTCTTAGCTATAATAACATCAAGGTCCCAGGCTAACTAAATTCTTCTTATAGATGTCGTTGCAAAGGTTTACCAACAATACGAAAACCGCGATTGTTGGGGGAGAGGAGTTCGTGGACGCACAAGCACGCATACGAAGACTTGAGCAATGGCATACTGAGTTACCCATGGATAAATACACCAAGCGATTCAATGAGCGGTCGCAGAAGTAACAGATGTATTCCAAAAGCATCAGAACTTTGCAGATACAGTCTTCTTGACCATTTACGCGATGGCCGAGAAGACCATAAAGAACTTTGGTACCTTTAAGAACACAGCAGACTACCGCCATACATGGAATGAGATGTTGCAACGCATAACCACAGTTATGAACAACCAGAAACAAGTCAAGACCTCGAGAGAAACCATGAAGAGCAAGTGGCAAGAGTCCGATGTGGAGTTTTCGAAGTTGAATGATTCTCAAGGTTTCGCAAAACTCGGCGGCCAATTCGCAAGAGCTGTTCCAAATTACCAAGCTGCTATGGATTTGATCGTATCGGCACAGTACGACAGATACTCGGATCCCACTAGAGGGCATGCCCTGCGACTAGAACCAGGACAGGTTGATTTCGGAGGCGCAATCGAAAAGGCTAGACTGAACCCCCGCCCGGCCCCGCCAACGACAGCGCAACTCGCCGTTTACAAGGTCAAACGCGGGCCAGACCATCTATTGATGGTAATGCCCGATGCTGAATTCGCGCAAATCTCAGGGCATGCTTGCAAGACGGGACGCATGGACACAGTGCCGCCGATACCGCAAGGGCTCATAGTGGAAACTGTGGACGAAGAAAACGCAGGTTAGTCTAACACTGGACAGAGCAAGCTCAGTCTGATATACAGAGTACTGACTTTTTTGATTGCCGCAAATAGACGACCAGGTGGTGCCTCAGCCAGCACCTCAGCCAGCACCAGAGCCTCAACCTAAGCCTCAACCTCAGCCAGCACCAGAGCCTGAGCCTGAGCCAGAGCCGCAGCCCGAAAAACAGTCTGAATCTAATTAGAATGATGACCAGGATGATGGCTAAGAGGGCCCCCAAAGAAAGAAAGCAAAGCGGGGAAAGGCAGTGAAACCAACACCCGCCACAGTCTCAGGTCCAGCCGCCATCGTGCCAGCTGGCCCTGCCACATCTGCCACGGCACTGACACCCGACGCAGAGCAAGTCGTCGGTATCCTCACAGAGTTGGGAGAGCAGAATGCTCGTGAAAAAATCACCAGCGTGCTCGATGGAAAGCCGGTGGAATTGAATACAGTGTTTGCCTGGACAAACCAAAAACGAAGCACACAGCATTACACCCTCATGCAGCTGGCTGTCATTGAAATCCGCCATCTCAGGCGCCGCCATGCAGCCTTCTATGAGGACGGAGGAAGCCAATACTCATTACTCCAACAGATACTTGACTGCGATCCGCTTCTATACCTCATACAGACCGTTATAAAAGGGACGCGGGAGATCTTTGCCATTCGACAGGACGCAAAGATCGTCCAGACGGGAGTGGCGGTTGCTGGGTTAAAAAAGACCGTGGGTAATGGCGGAACGTTGGTACAATTCACGATCGGAGATGGCATTGGGTTGGTCTTCCAACCAACACCAGCAACGGAGCATGAGATGCGCCAATTAGATCTATTCGAAACTGGCCAAGATTGCATCAAAGATTTGATGATCACACGGTCTCTCGGAGAACCGGTTACTCTTGATATTCAAACGATGCACAAACAGGGCAATGACCAGCTTTCAAATCCCGGCACCTCGTTCGTGAGCGCAGATACCCCGATCGCCCTCGCATCGATTGGCTTCAAGTCATACACCGATGTGGCAGTCAAGGCCGAACTGGAGGCCCTTTTTGGATCTAGCGTACAAGAGGCAACTAGATTCATTCAGCATTGGCGCACGATGGTTAGTCATAAGCTCCGCTACCACTATCATATATGGAAGCGTACAGCGGACTGTGACGAGTTCGACAGATCCGTTTTCTAAAGAGTCGTTGGTCTCTCTTTTTTTTTTCTGTTACCTAGTCTGAACATGAAGATAGCTAAAGACCATAATGATTCTCATCTCAGCTCTATTCCATACTTCTAATTGTAGAAACTCAATCCATCCCTTGCCTTCTTTCCAGGTTAATCTGGATACAGATCAAGGTGGGATTTTGACGCGATATACATAGCTATTCTAATCAGAACAGGACCGCGGCAGAAGGCCATGATGCTTTTATTTCCAGCTCTTATCCCGTACTGGTAATTATAAAAGCTCGATCCCTCTCCTCCTACCCAGATTAATCTGGATACGTAGAGAAGATAGGATTTCAACGCAATCCACGATGTAATGCCGGTCAGGACGGAACCACAGCAGATAACCGTATAGTAGTATCTACCTCTAGCTCCTATTCCTAATATACTAAAAAGCTTGGTCCCTTTCCTCCTACCCAGATTAATTTAAATACATAAAAAAGATATGATTTTAATACAATGCACCTGCGCAGAAGACCGCGGCCAAACCTCGCGAGGCGGTCCGGGACGTTGGTTATGAGCAGATGCTTGTCCACCTTGAATGATAATGATAATAGATTGTCTATGGACCCTTGTTTTATATGGCAATATCATATCCAGATTAATCTGGATATACAAAAATAGTAGACAAAAAAAAATCAATAATGCTCACAAGCGGACTTGAACCGCTGACCTCGTGATATTACCCTGGTCGGAAAATAGTTTTTCCGCGATTACTAGTCACGCGCTCTACCAACTGAGCTATGCGAGCTGTTATTGAGCTTTACATAGTTTTTAACTGTTGATATATCAAGCCTCTTATAATACTACTGTTGCTGCATTCTGAACTGACGCGCTACGCGGGTACGAAGACGCGCCAAATTAATCTCGAAGGCTGGGTGCGCTAAACCGAGTCCGTCTGCTCCTTGAGAAGCTATTCCAAGGGCCCAGCCCCCTCAATTCTTCCAGGCTCTCTCGCAATTTCCTCAGGCTCACTTCAGCGAGGGATCCTGGACCTGCCACAAACCTGCATCTGCCATTTGCCTATACGCCAGCGGCCTAGGGGTGCAGTGTGCTCAGATCGGACGAAACAGCCCGCCTCCACAGCGTACCTAGCTCAATTGACGTGCTCCACCCGCAGAAAATAACCCAAGTTTCGACCCTCGGACCTTCATACCTCACTTCTGAGCTTAGCGCGACCTCTACCACCTCTACGCGGGAACACAGATTACGTCAAAATGGCTCCAAGAGGACGAAAGCCGGCATCGGCAGCTACCGGAAGCTCCAAAACCACAGTCTCATCGGGCAAGACAGCATCAACAGCCGCCTTAGGCACCTCCCCCTCTGCCTCAAAGGTGACAAAGAGCTCCAAAGCACCCGGAGTGAAAGCCTCAGGGTCAGGAGCGGGAGCAAAGCCAGGATCCAAGGGAGGCAAGCGACCAAGGAAATCAACAGATGGGCAACCCGGTGTGCAACGTAGGTTACCGCTCACACCACGGTTATACGCATCCCAAACTAACACCCTCAGCAGCCGGCGATCCAACCCCCAAAGGCCGCCGCCACCGCTACAAACCCGGCACCGTTGCGCTGAAAGAAATCCGCAAGTACCAACGCTCCTACGACCTGCTTCTCCGCAAACTGCCCTTTGCGCGCCTCGTCCGTGAAGTCGCGCTCGATATGCTCCCTGCCGATGTCGGGTCCCAACTGCGATGGCAGTCGCATGCAATCCAAGCGCTTCAGGAAGCTGCTGAAGCGTTCTTGGTTCACTTGTTCGAGGACACGAATCTTTGCGCTATCCACGCGAAACGAGTTACTATTATGCAGAAGGATATTCAGCTTGCAAGGAGGATTCGTGGGGCTTGGGGCGGTCTTGGTTAAGCTTTCTCGAGCTAGGGCTTCTTCTCATCTCATCTTGCGCCGTCTTTCCAAGTGGATGGTTCGATATTCCCTTTCGATACGGATACGGCTCGGGTTTGAACGAGGGTGATAACCCTGGTTTGCAAGGACGGAGATAGCACTGTGACTTGCAAGAGTTGCGGTATATCTCAACGAGCAAATGTGTGAATGTTTCAAGTTTCCTCGATTTATCTTTTTTTGGTGTTTACGTTGATCGTCGGACCCAGCGAAGTATAGGTTACGTCTCAGTGGGGTTCCTATCTGTTTGTTTCTTGTTGGTAAATGAGTCGCGGGCGCACAATGTGTTAAGGAGTAATTGCGGTCTTGCTTTCTGTTTAATCGTGGTCGAGTGCCGTATGAGATGCAGGCTGCATGGCGGCGGGTTCAGACAAAATACAGAGTCTACCAATCCAGCCTAGTTATAGAATAACCTGGAATAATATATCATCACCCACTTTGGTATCCTGTCACGCAAAGTCTGGACTGATTCTGCTATGGAATGAAAGGATGCTCATATCTATCAATAGTTGATATTGGCGCCGCCAATCTATAAATTTCGAATTATCGAACCACGCACAGCATGCAGCAAGAAATATCGCAACCGAAGTAATGCACCAAGCTGAAACCGCTGACCGACGGACTCTGTGATAACGAAACGCCGAGTAAGGAGTTTAGGAAATGGTATCATATGAAACCCGTGACAGGAAATGCATCAGAAGAGAAAAGAGACAAAAGCCAGATTACAAGAAAGCAATGATTGAGATGGGACGTATATGAGAAAGAACTTAGCTAGCCTGTAGCATAGCCTAGGTAGCCTAAGCAGGCCGTCTCAGCGCCGAAGGCAGGTCCATCATCACCCGATACCCCTCCTCGCGGGCATTATTGGCCTCCTCGCCCTTCCCTTGCGTCTCTAGAGTCTCCGCCAGCATATCGTCTGTAACGCTGACCCAAAGACGGTCGCTAGCCTTCGCCGCCATTGCGCGGCCCGCGCGGGCGCTTTTCTCAGCTTGCTCTCCGACGACTCCGCGAAAGTACTTCCAACTCATGAAGGTTAACGTAATACATATGATCTGACTGTTGCATATTGCGTTTGCGGTTTGAAGGGCTTGCTGGAGGTTCTGTTTGATCTGGATGGTTGAGTTCGTGTTCGTGGTTGCGCAGAGCAAGAAATAAGCTGCTTGGATGTATTTGTTAGGACTTGTTCGGCAGAAGGATTCGAGCATGGTGAGGAGGTTCGGAAGGTGAGAGTGAGATGGATGAGCTGGGTTGTTGATGATGAGGACGACGTTGATGGTTGCCAGGATGGCAAGGTCGCGGCGGGGGTCGTTGCGGGCGGTCTTGCTGAAACCAGAGAGAGAGAATAGAGGGGATTGGAAGGCGCTTAGGGCCGTCTCTAGCTCGCCCGTCGCCTGCGCAATAGTCCCCGCTGCGTACTGCATTAGGCATTGGATCGTGTCAGGAAGATTATCGCCCAATGATTGAGTTTCTTGCCGGAGCTCTCTTAAAACTCTGTGGGCCAGCTCCCAGTCTGTGCGGGCACAAGCCAGGAACACTTGCTGGACAAGTAGATTACAGAATATTATCCTGCGCCATTCCGCCCGTTTATTTGCATTGGCCAAAGACTCCGTGATTTCCTGCGGCGGCTTTTGAAAGTTACCTAAGGAATGTCAGTTGCTAGATTCAGACTATCCAACTGGAAGACAAACCCTTCAGCATGCGTACACCTTCTTGAAGGAACTTTTCAGCTTTCCGCCCATCAGATGAGTTCTTACAACTCAACGTGATAGAGCTAAGAAAGTAGCAAAGGCCATAGAGGTCGTGTTGTGGTAGCCAGCTGAAACTGAGTAGCAACGTGCCGCCCTGTACTTGGAGGATATCGCCCGTATCCATAGAGGAAGGGCCTGCCGACTTGCCACTCAAAGGAATGGAAAATGACCCGTCACAGCGCCAATTTGAATCATTCAGTCGATCGTCCATCAGACTTTGCAAAAACCCGAGCTTCTGGGCGGATTGATTGACATCATATTCAAGCAAACTGCAGCAGATATCAACAATCTGAATTAGGGCTGTAAGTTGTGGAACATGGCGTAGTTCATCATTCAGCTGATGGCTTCGTGCAGCCGCTATGGCACGCTGTGCTTGCTCGATAGAGTCTGAGCTGGATCCTTGCTGGAGATGTGCCAAAGCTTCAATGATAGCAGACATAGCAGAAACAGCTCTGTCGCCGTTACGGCTCGCCATGGTAGATACTTTATGGAGATTTTGAAGGGCTGACGTGGTTTCCTGGTGGGCGAGTGATGACAAGGAGAGTGATACCCTAAGAAAGCGAAAGGCGTATTCCCAGGCAGAGTGACGGTAGCTAATCTGGTCAGAGGGTGTCTCTTCGAGTCAATAAAGACTAACTTACGCTTCAGTATCCTGAATCATACCATCCACGGCTTTAAGAGCAGCCTTCGGATTTGTCTTGTACAACATCCGAGCTAGCAGATGCTGCATACTGTATTTCAGGTCAAGCATACGATTCTAGAAAGGATGAGCATTGCAGCCAGGAATGGCATGAAGAAATATCACTCACTCGCTCACATAAGTTGATCTAAACAACAAGACCTGTTAGTACGTAGAAGGCAATGAAATAGAAAAATGGACATACGCCTTTACTTAATGCTGTCTCTGCTTCCAGATCATTGTCCGTCTCTTCGAAGAGTACGCGTGCATATCTCAATCGCACCAGGGCTTCTACGCGCGGTTGCAACCTCCAGTTCTGCACAATGTGTTAGAGAGAATGTTAGTGATCTGGCTGTTGTTATCATACCTTCAATACTGCTTCCAAGCAGCCGAGACCAGTCGCAACCAGCCTGTAGTATTCCTCCAGCTCCTCATCCCTTCTCATCAAGGCGATAGTGGTCCCGTGGCTATGCGCGGCATCGAGATACTCCTCGGCCATAGCCAGGAGAAGGATTTGATAATCGATTCCAGGTTTCGCGGGTTTCGGCGAGGGCTGATGGGCCTGTTTCTTGTATGGTGGACGCTGAATCTTCTGTACATCTGGCGAAGGAGCTGGGACTAATACCTGCGGCGCTGGCGGTGGCACAACTGTAATCGGGTTGGCCTTTTCCGGCGGTTGCGGGGTATCCATAGGCTTAGTGGTGTTTTTGAAAGACTGATTACTCGCAGAATTGGGACTAGGTCGGTGATTTCGAGTCAGTGTTGGTGTTGGTGCTGGCCGTGGAGCCGATAAAGGCGGAGTAGGAGTGGTGACAGACGGGCTGTTGCCAGCAACAGGAACCGTAGATTGAGCGCCATACTGTGGCACGTGGTGATTGTTAAAGGACGCAGGCGACGATGTAGGCAGTATGGGTTGTGGCCGTTGAAATATGTCCGATGGGTTTACGTATGTTGGCATTGCAGCTGGGGCGTAGGGTTGCTGCTGTTGGGGCAAAGGCATAGGGGAAGCCTGCGGCTGT
Organism: Aspergillus mulundensis; assembly: GCF_003369625.1. Taxonomy (NCBI): domain Eukaryota; kingdom Fungi; phylum Ascomycota; class Eurotiomycetes; order Eurotiales; family Aspergillaceae; genus Aspergillus; species Aspergillus mulundensis. The sequence continues at coordinate 1,825,101 of NW_020797891.1, read as the reverse complement.
TGACTGTATCCATAATTTTGGTAGGACGGTAGTATGACCTGAGGTTTGCTATATTGATACGGCGAGACGTTGGAATTGGCGTTGACGGCGTTTGCGTTGTAGAGAAGTTGGGGTTGTATGGTCTCGGATGGAGGGCGGTTATGATGCAAGTGCTGCGGATAGTGGCCGTTGTAGCTCATCGCCCCAGGACACGGATGTCACTCATCCAAGCAATTAATTTGCTAGATACGCTTGATTCTCAAGTCAACGCCAGTTTCTGGACGTGTTCCTCCACCGCGAGCCTTTACCTTTGGTTCCGGATCGGAGAAATGGCGCGGTCGACGAATGCGGATTAGCGCGGTTGCCGAAGTATATCAGCACGTGAATGGTAGGGAGCATGGGGGACAGAGAAGACTTCATTGTATTTGAAACATGTCTATGGATGCGGTATCTCGGGTCAGGAAAAGGAAGAGGCCAAGAACATAGAGTAACACACAACGCCATAAAACGCCCACGCTGAGCTACCATCTCCCCATACACCTTGGTCTAATTCGTGTCAATGGAGTTATACAACTGATTAAGTGACTGGTCTTGGAAGGCAGGGTCAAGGATGTCCATGTCCAGCGACGGAGCGTTGCGAAGAGGAGGATGCTCCCTGATTGTCCATGGGCACAGCTCACTGCAATTGTCCAAATCGACCAAGGGTTCTGCAGGGTGGATTCTTTGAGCCGCCCATGTGGTATCTGGAACAGGCGAGGCGCCCCCAAGGCACCTCTCGGTCCAGAAGGTGTAGGTAGCTGTGCCAGCATCCTCATTTGTCCGACAAGGCTGCTTCCGTGGAGATCTTAGCACGGTGTTACACGAGTCACAGATAGATATTCGGCGACACGAAGCACACCGATTTTCGTATAGCTGGCATAAAGTTGTCTGGCAGACGCCGGAAAGCCAAAGATCCACAGATCGATGGGCACATCCAAAGCGTGCTGTCATGTAATCCTCCTTCCCCAGCTGCCCTGGGACCGTAGTGAGGTGGTACTCCGTTCTGATTCTGAGCTGGTCATATTGGTCCAGCTCAGGAAAGATCTCGATTTTCATTTCCGTGGATCCGTATTTCTCAGAGCATGAATGCCAGCAGAAGCGTTCTTCAACACCACCAAATTGCGATGCTAGGAGCGCCACAGAATTTTGCCGTATTTTGAGGATCTCGATAAGTTCAATCTTGTCTCGGAAAGTCACCTTCTTGCAAGGACATATGTCAACGACGCCTGCAAGCTTCCCCAATAGACAAATTCGATCCTCAGGACAGCGTCGTAGTTCTCGAGGAGAAAAAGCACATCGCGGGTGGAGTTTGAGACACCTTGAACAAGATCTCCAGCGGGTGTCTTCGAGAATCTTGATCAGCTGCCATCGAGTCGTAGCGAAGCTGTGGCCATTGCGATAATGATGGAAAATCGGAGCAAAGTCGCGACTGAATCGAAGCGCTTTAGACATTAGAATGGGAGCGGAGATAGAGAATAGTCTCTTGCACGTCAACGCAAGACAAGCCTCCGGTAACACCGATAGATGCGAAATAATTTCGAGTAGTAACTCTGCGGGGAGCTCGAGTAGATAGCATCGTTTTGAAGAGACCTGCTCCTTAGACAGGGTTTCGAAAGCGTGAGATCGACGATTCATGGTCATAACGGACTTCAACTTAATTCCAGCACGACGCAGACTATCTGCCATGACGGTCTGGATTCCTAGAATGTCGGCATGGGCTGTGGTAGGCGCTACAAGGGTCCAAAGGCGAGTTCTCCAGCGCGAAATACCTGAATTTTCCTTTGCTGGTTCCAGGCAGAGTTTCATGAGGAGCGACTGTTGGAAGCACTTGCCTTGCGTATGTATCGAAAGCACATAGTCTGTTTAAAAGTAAATGTACGCATTTACATCGCGTGATGAAGCTCCCTGAGAAAAGAAAAGAGGGAGGACCTTTTGACCACCAAATATTCTACACGGACGCCTATCACCTTGTACGCAAACGGGCACGCGCGAGTGTCACAGCTTCAACTTCAAAATGTCATCACACCCTAGCCGGCGCAGTCAGGGTAAAGAGATCGCTGTCTTTGTTAGACATCCCCCGCCTGCGACCCGCTGGCGGTTCTTTCAGAGCCCCAGGAATGAAGGACTTTCCTTAAATCGATCGAGCTGCGGAAAAAGCTGCGCATGATTTGCGATATTTTCTGGTTTCAAGAGGGAAGCCTGGTTTGATCGTAGGCTGTTCGTCTCTTGAAATCCGCATGCGGAAGTCCCACAGCAGCGACAACATAGTGGCAGGAGGAAACGCCTGTTCACACTGGTATGGGCTGAGCCGCGGCACATCCTGATCTCTAAAGTATCATCACCATCATCTGCGAACAGACTAGGAGGTATCAAGTGAGCGGTCCCTGCGTCCATCAAGTGACATGCCCCAGTCAGACGGATCGATCTGATGAGAAGTGCGATAAAGATAGATAAAGATAAGACATGTACCTATCGATAAGACCATCACATGATACTTATGCCTGAGGCCGAAAAGGCCACTTGGAGGCAGCTCCGTCATCCTTCCGAAACCTGGGGTAGGTGTCCTGACTGCTTCAAGTTGTGTTTCTTATTTACTCTTCAAGACACATCTGCACCTTATCTAGACTTTCTCAATGGCTGCCATTTGGAATGGAGGCCAGGGAGGGCAGTTCCCTCTCGAGCAGTACGTGCAGCAATACTCCCCACACGCATCTCAATGTCAAGCAAATCGAACTAAGAACACTGCAGATGGTTCTACGAAATGCCTCCGGTGACTCGAACATGGACTGCCTTAGTTGCCGGGACCTCAGTCTTGATTCATTGTCATGTCCTCACCCCGCTCCAACTGTTTTACTCATTCCGGGCAGTGTATGTGAAGTCGCAAGTAAGTAGAACCCGAGGCACAGAACGAACGTGGGCATCAGAACATGGAGTGTAATTGGCTGGACAATCACCTACATAAAACTATTTGAGACCGAAATATCTGTGTGCAGTTTGCTAACAGATGAGCAGTATTGGCGTCTAATAACAACGTTCCTGTACTTCGGACCGCTTAATCTAGACCTGCTTTTCCATGTCTTCTTCCTCCAGCGGTACTCGAGACTCCTGGAGGAATCATCTGGCCGATCCCCTGCCCACTTCGCCTGGTTACTCCTCTACGCCATGGTGTCGCTCATAGTCATATCGCCCTTTCTCTCACTGCCATTCCTGGGAACCGCCTTGTCCTCGAGCCTGGTCTATATCTGGAGTCGCCGAAACCCGGAAACCAGGCTCAGCTTCCTCGGCGTCTTGGTATTCACCGCGCCATATCTGCCCTGGGTGCTGATGGCGTTCAGTCTTGTTGTGCATGGGGTTATTCCCAAGGATGAGATCTGCGGTGTGGTGGTCGGGCATGTGTGGTACTTCTTCAACGACGTCTATCCATCTCTTCATGGAGGCCACCGTCCCTTTGACCCTCCGGCGTGGTGGGTACGATTGTTCGACCCGCGGGCAAGGGCTGAGGCGCAAGGTACTGATGCTACTAATGTCAATCAAGAATTCGTAGCGGCGGCGGCGCCAGAGGTCCGATGATCTGTTTGTGTGAGAAGAAAAAGCAACATTTCATCAATGAACATCTCTCATATTGCTTCAAACGGTCTTTTGCAGAGTTTCAGCAGTCGCATTGACACTACCACCACTCTCGAGGTATCCTCTTTTCCACCTGAGGTCTACTTCCAATCAGCCCCGCGACTCTAACTCGGCGCAGGGATCTGTCACTGCTCTACTGTCTCGCCGAAGCCCTCATTCGCAGACAGTCATTGCAAGCTACCATTGACTTCCGCCTGCTCTTGATGTTGGATTCAAATGAAAGGAAGATCCATGTCAGCCATCGGAGTCTATTATCAGCTCGAAGAGCCGGCCAGATCACTTGTGGGGATGTGGAGGCGTCTGAAGTATGGAGCAGGAGTAGTATGGCCGGGGCGTATCGCCTCGATTCTGATCATGGTTATTTGTATTATGCATATAATCCGAACTCTAGTATGAGGAGAAGGGAAATGACTACGAAAAGTATTCCAGTATCAGATTTCGACGTCGAGTCACGTCGATCCGATTTTCTCTCGAGTCATGGTTGACCGGGTTAGAATCATCGGATATCCATTGACATTCAAGACTCCGAGACGCGAAAGAAGCCACTGACATCAAACTTATATTGTCCCTCGCCATGCCCATAGCCCCAACTCCAAGAATTTGCATCCTTAGCCACCAGCTCAATAGCCAGTGACCACTACTGCATTGCACGTCAGCCAAATCACCGGGACACCGGTCAGAGTAGTGACCTGACCGTGTCCCAGATTTCTTCAAAAAGGCGTAGTCAAATTCCTGATTGTAGGGGAGCTAGAAACTCCACGCCGGATGCTATGCGGAGAGACAACACGCAGTGGCAGTGGCATAGGCCATCTGGTGATGTGCGTGGGGTAGGAACCGTAACCGTTACCCAAGGGACCAAAAAACGTGGGCGTCTGTTCTTCGAAGTCTGAACCTTCAAGCCAACATAGGTCCTGTTATTTCTAGGGCGCAAGCTTTAATGCCGGGAGTAATACGCGAGGCCGGAATAAAGTTTATCCCGCCTAAAATACTAAAAATATTATTATTAATAGCCTGTTTAATATTTAATACTTTTATTAATAGCTTATTTTAAATAATAATACTTTTTTTAATAGCCGTAATAATAGCAAATTTAATAAAGGTATTTAAAAAATAATAAAAAAATAGATTATATAAGTAGTATATAGCTTACTTATATAAACCTGTAATTTATAAACCCCTAATTTTTTAAATTCCTTTTATTATAATGGCTAATACCAAAGGCAATAACAGCGCTGCCTTTCCTACTTACTTGCCCTTTTTTACTTGCTCGCCCACTTCCACTTGCACGCCCACTTCTTTACTAACCTAGCTGCTGGCGGCCTATATTACTAATATAGTAAATTATCTAGGCCATAAATTAGCGGTTTTAAAAAAACTTTATAAATAATTATATTATTTATAGCGTGAGCTTATGCTTTATAAGCTTATTAATAAAATTAATATAATAAAAAAGATTATAACCTGCCCTATTAACCAGGAAGCTATTATTAAGTAATATATTAATATACTTATTAAAAATAATTTAATTTACAGGTATTATGCCTAAGGCCACGGGCTATTTATAAAGTATATTATTATATTAAGCTACTTTAATAATAATTATATAAATTACTATTAAAATAACTTAGGTATATAGTATATTAATAAATATAAGTTATAATTTTTATTTACTTATAAATATATTAATTAATATATTTAGCTTCTGTACTAGGCAATAAAAAAAATAAAAATAATAAAAAAAAAAAAAAAAAGAAGAAAAAAAAGGCTAAAAAAAAAAAAAAAAAAAAAAAAAAAAAAAAAAAGTAGATATTATTACCTTGCTTATATATATTATTTAGTTTACTTACTACCTACACTGCCTTATAATTATAGTAGTAATAAACTTTAATATTATTATAGCCGGGCTAGTTGCCCTGTCCCATGTTATAATTTTTATAGTAAATAATCTTATTAATAAAGCTAGTTTTAAAAATATTAAATATAATAATAATAATAAGTAAGTAATTTTTTTTAATTTATTTTTCCTGGGGCTGGACCCTAGTAATAAAAAAGTTTAAATTTATTATAATTTATTAGGTATAGTTAATTATAATTATTATTAAAAATAGCTTATATAAACTATAGGCAAAGATTTAATATTTAAAGATAAGTATTTAATAAAGTATTAATATTATTCTAGTTTATTAATACCTTTTATTTAATTTTAAAATAATAAAATTACTTACTTAATAATTTTAAAAGCCTTACCTAAAGCATGTTATTATAATTTATAGCCTGTTAGTTAAATACCATGGCCTTATTTTATTATTATTTAAGCTATATTTTATTTTTAATAGGTAATAAAGGGCTATTACCTTATTTATTTTTATAATACCTAAAACTTAACTTTATAATATTAAGCTATATATTAACATGGTTACTTCCTAGGATTAAACCTAATTATACTATTTTTTTAATATATTATTATAAAAAATAATTTATAATTATATTATTTATTATATTTTTATACTTTATTATAAAACTATTACCCGGCGCGCTAGCTGTGTAATATATTATAAACTATACTAAGGCTATAAGTAATTATTACTAGCAAGTACTAGCTAAAATATTACTAATATAAAAGCTAAAGTTATAGGTTAAGCGCCTGGAGGCCACCTTTATATTACCTAATAATATAAAGGTAATTATAATATAAATTATTAAAAAGCGCCCCCCTGCGCCCTGCGTTTAATATATAAAAAAAAATAAATTATTTATAGGTTATATTATTATTAATTGTTATTACCATTATGGTGTTATAACTGCGCAGTGTTGTAATAACACAATCCAGCGGCCTAAGGCCGCCGGGCGGAGGAACTTTAGCACTAAACTAGCTATATATTAAGGCAGCGGCTAGTTATATAATATATAAAATACTAAGTTTAACTTTAAACTTTAACTTAAAAAAATTAGTAATTAATTTTTATTATAAATATATAACACCTTTTTTATTATAATAATTTATGTTTTTTTAAGCTTACCATAGTATATAAATATAATTTATAATTTTAATTACTTTTTTTTTAAAAAAAAACCTATTTTATATAATAACTAGGTAATAAACTTAATTCTAGGAGCTAGTAAATAATACTTTAAAAAAATAATTATAAACCCTAACTTAATAATTAATTAATATACCTAAAAAAAAATTTATAAACTTTTAATTAAAAAATCCCAAGGGCGCCCCTGCTATTAAACCTTAAATTATATAAAAAATATTAAAATATAAAAGGCCCACCCAGGGGCAAGAAAATAAAGGTAGTAAAAAAATTATTAAAAAATTATAGGTAATATTAAAAATAATTTTAGTAAAAAAAAAGGAATTGCAGGAGCAAGAACACCATAAAAAAAAAAAAAAATATTAATAAATTTATGCTTAAATTAAAAAGGCATGCTAATAAATTACAAGGGCTAAAGCTAACTAATAAATATATAATATACTTATTTAATTTATTAAGTAATTAATAGTTTCCTGCTAAATAAACTTTAATAACCTTGTAATTTTAAAAAAGACCGCTAAAGGAATTATAGTAATAATAATATATTTTAAAAAAAACTTTTTAAAAAAGTTATTATTTATAAAACTATACCAGGCAAATAATATTAAAAAATTTAATAATTAAAAGTTAAATATAAAAACATACTTTAAAACCTTCCTAACTTACTACCTAAATAATAGCTATAAAATATCCTAATTTATTAAATTTTTAGCGGAGGACCGTAGGCGGGAATAGTTTAATATTTATAAAATAAAAATTATATTTATTTAAAAAAAATTCCTTAACGCGCTAATTAAAATAATTAATAATAAGATAGTGCTGGTTAATAACTTGCTAATTAAGTAGGGTAATATAAAGTAGTAATTATAGTAAATTATTAAGTAATTTATATAGTTACTAAACTAAATTAAGAAATACCTACTTTATAAGTATAATAATAATTAGTATTAAGGATACCTGTACTAAAAAATCCTGGAAAATATATAAAAAAAGTTTTTTATTTATAAATACCAAGAACTAAAGCATTATAATAATTATATATTATATTTAATAAGTATTAAAAATAATATACCTAAGTAAAAAAAAACTATTATAAAAAAAAAAAGAAATTTTTTAACTAAACTTATACAAGATTATTAGTAACTAAAGTTAGGGCGCTTTTTATTATTAAAAAAAGTATAAAAGTAAATACTAGTATAAAATAACCTAATAATTTAAATAATTTTTTATTTATAAAAAAGCCATACCTAGGTAAATACCTAAATTATAGCCATGCTAAATATTTTAAGTAATATTATTAGTTACCAGGCGGAGGTTAAAAAAAAAATACCTTTATAATAATAGCCTTTAAGTAAATTTAATAATATAAAAAATATAAAACCTTAAAGCTTTGCGCGGTACAAGTTTTAAAAATTTATATAAAATAAAAAAATATGCCGCGGGCCTAGGTAATTTAAATAAAAATAAAAAAAAAAAATAAAAAATAATAATATACAAGGGTTTTTATTAACTTTAAAGTAAAAGTAAATTTTATAAACTAGTGCTAGGCAAAGTCCTACCTAATATAAAGTAAAAAATTAGCCTATAAAGTACGCGTAGTTAATAACTATATAATAATATTTTATAAAAAATATATACTTATAGTTTATACTAGGGATTTTGCGTGTAATATATAATATTATTAATAAAATTTTAAAGCTATTAATATTAATAATTATAATATAATTTTAAAATTTCCGTGGCTGCTAGCCGCGATACCTATTTTAAATTAGTAAACTAGTAATTAGGCGTATAATTAAAAAGTAAAATATAATTTTAAATACTTATAATATATAATAATAGCATAAAAATATACTATAAAAATTACTATAAAAGTTAAAGTACTTTTAATATAAATCTTTAAGTAAAAAAACCATATTATAATATACCTTAATAGGGCAAAGGTTAAAAAAATCCTGCTACCTAAATAATATCACGAATATATAAATATATTTTTTAAAGTGAAAGTAAATAGCCTTATATTTTATTAATTTTATAATTATATAATTAAGTTATAACCTAGTGCTAAGTTTTTAAGTAAGTATATTTACTTATTATTTTTAAAAAAGCTTAAGGTTTTACGTGAATATATTAAAAAAGCACTTAAAAAAGGCTAAATATACTTATTAAAGAGCCCTGCAGGAGCCCTAGTGCTATTTATACTAAAAAAAAATAATAGCCTATGTTTTTATATAAATTATTAAGGCCTAAATACTATTATAATTAAAAATATATACTTATTACTACTGCTTAACGCGACCCTTAACTATTTAAAAACAGGGAAAATTTTTATATAATTAAATTTATAAAATATGTACTATAAACTCTAAATTTACAAGGAAAATAAATAAAAAATAGTATTTAAAATATAATTTAGACTTTATAAATATTAAGTTATATTATTTAAACTAGTAAATATACTAATAATATTTTAATTTTATATAAACCACGCCCTAGCTAGGCTAATTAATATAATTTATATTACTTATTTAAATAATATTATTATTTTTTTAAAAAATAAGAAAAAACATAAATAATATATATAAATGGTTCTTAAAAAACTATATAATTTTAAGCTATATATAAAAGTTAGTAAATACTTATTTTATATTAAAAAGATTAACTTCTTAGGCTTTATTATAATTATTAATAAAATTAAAATAAAACTAAAAAAAGTCCAGACTATTATAAAGTAGCTAATACTAAAAAATATAAAAAAAGTAGTATTTTTCTTAGGATTTTACAGCTTTTATTAAAGGTTTATTAAAAATTATAGCTAAGTTACAGTAACACTATTTAACCTTATAAAACTTAACATGGTTATAAAATACCTACTAAAAAAAAGGCCCTAAAGGTATTTAATATATTATGCCTTAAATTTATAAAATAGTTATTATTATAACACTTTAATCTAAAATTACACACGTAGTTATAAACTAACGCCTTAAGGTATACTATTATTAAAGTATTATTTTAATTAATAAAAAATGTATAGTAGCACTTAATTACCTTTTAGTTTTATAAATTAAAAAACATAAAAACCTAGTATAAAACCCATAACTTTAAAATGCTTATAATTATAAAATACTTTTAAGTTTAAAAATACTACCTTAAGAATAGTAAATTTCCTATTAAGGTACTTATAAATTATAATAATTTATAATAATTTATAATAACCAAGAACCTAACGCAAAAACAAGTATAATAAGCTAAAAAAACTTATAATTTTTAACTTTATTATTAAATACTACCTAGGGGTAAAAAACCTAGTAAATACTTTAAGTAAAAAAATAAATTATATTTAAAAAAAAAAAAAAAAGAGCTATAGGCGGGATAGTTCTTTATAAATTATAAAAGTAACTAAATAATTAATTACTATTATACCCAAAGTTTAAATTATAACTTAATATATAAGCTATTATAGTAAATAAGGACCTGTATATAAATAAATTATAGCTAAGTATTATAAAATTACTTTAGGTAGCCTAAAAATATAATAAAAAGTTCTAAAAAATAAGAAATAATCTTATAAATTTAAACTATAAAAAAAACCTTAAGTATTAGGAAGTAATAAATAATAGCTTGCTATATTTTAAAAACTAAGTTTATATACTAAAGTTAATGGTACTTTATAAAAAAATTATAAAGGTAAAGTATAATAAGCCCTAAGGTGGGTATTAAGGTATTAATATAATTATTATAAATATTTCTTAAAAATACTATTAGCTAAATATAACTAAGTATATTAAAAAATATATTAAAAAGTATAATAGTTACTAATAAATCGCGGTCCATAGGCATAAATTATATAAATTATTAAAATTATTAAGCCTACCAAGGGCACCTATAAAATAAATTAATATAGACTTTATTACTAGTTTATTACTTATAAAGTATAATAAGCGTGTATATAATACTGTTTTAGTGGTAGTTAAAATATATACTAAATTTATATAATATATTTTATGCTTAAAGAATATTAACACAAAATAACTTATAAATACCCTTATAAATAATATTTTTTACTTTATTAATATACTAAAAAATATAGTTAGTAACCGCGAAAGTTTTTTTACTAGTGTATTTTAGGTTATACTAAGCCACTGCCTAGGCATAAAATAAAAACTATTTACTATATATTACCCGCAAATAAACAGCTAAATTAAAAAATAAAATTAAGTTTTTAAATACTACCTTCGTGCTTATATTAACTAGCACCAAGATAATTAATTATAATAAATTAAAATAATATAATTTATAAATAATAACACGCATAAGTAATTTATAAAATATACTTTTACTAAAGCCCTTATAAATTTAAAGGTAACTATATATATTAATATTAAGAGGCCCGACCAGGTATTAAAAATTAAATTTTAAAAAGCTATAAAGTTTAAAAAAATCTACGCGAATTTAAAAAAGTAATTATAAAAATTAAAAAAAGCTATAATAGCTTAATATAATAAAAAGCGCAAGAAAATAAGCTTTAAAATTAATAACTATGTTATACTTTACATAAAAAATATTAAGTTAGCAAGACTAAATTATAAATTAAGTAAAATACTTATTAGCCTGTTCTTAATAATTATAAAATAGGAAAAATAGTTTTATAAGCTGCTACTTCTACTAAATATATAATAATTATATAATATTTTTTATATTATATTTTTAAAACCTTACTATAGTAACCTATTTTAAGTATTAAATATTAGCCTTATACTAGTAAATAGCAAGAAGAAATACTTTATTAAAAAAATTTTTAATATTTATAAATTTAAGGGCAAGATATAATACCTTATAAAATAGCAAGAATAAGATAATATAAAAAATAATATATAAAAATTAAAGGCTTATATAGCTAAAATTATAGCACTTAAAAATTTTAAAAAAACCTACAAGAATAAATTACGTAAAGTAAAAAGACATTAAATATAAATATTTATGTTTATAACCTACGCGCACTTATAAAAAAAAAATATATTATTTTTATTAATTAGCGGCGCCCGCAGGGCCTTTTAATAAAAAAAAAAAATAAAAATATAAAATAAAATAAAAAATAATAAAAAAACTTAAATAAGTGGCTAAGCCGCGTGGCGCGCAGCACTTAATATATATAAAATAAAAACCAAGCCTATAAGGGCGCTAATACCAATACCTAGTATAAAGGTAACCTTAATAAAAATCCCTAAAAGTATTAAAGCGCAGTATACCCTGTATTAAAAATAATAAAAGTTTATAAAAAAATTAATAATATAATATAATATAAACTAAAATATATAAATATATACTTAATAGCTAAAGCTATACTAGTATAAAAAAAAACTATAACTATTAAAATAGCGCTAAATAAAGGTTTAAAAACTAAAAAAAAAATTATTATAATAAATTAGTAAATTAAAATATAATAACACTACGGGAAGGAGACTAACTTATATAATAAATTATTATTTTTATTAAGGGGGGCACTAACCTACAAAGTAAAGTTAAATATAAATATAATAATATTTATAAAATTAGCTATTTATATATTATTAGCCACGGTAGTTTACTTAATAACTATTTTAAATACTTAATAAGCTGCCCTTAAAATAATAAGGTCCTTGCAAGCTCGCGGATTATTAGCTTTTATATATATAATATTAATAATATTAAAAATATTTTATAACTAATTACCTACTAGGGTAATATTAATAGCTATATATTTTAAAAGCACTTTTTTTATATTATAATAAAACTAGCACTTTTTATCCCCTAAGTAATTATATATAAAGGCTTTTATTATAATATTAATAATAAATATATTTTTATTATAGTGCCTTATAGTAATAACATATATAATATACCATGGGATATAAAAATTAAGTGGTAAAGCTATAAAGCCCGGGGGCGGCAGGGGGAGAATATTAATAAGAGCCCTATTAGCAGGGGCGGTGGGAATAACAGTGGGGGTAGTAATAGTGGTAGCGGTAGCAGGGGCCCGCGTGTCAGGGCCAATGTTTTTCCGTTTGACGTCACCGGAGCCAATCCACCGCCGGTCTAGAATTAGCGCCTGAGCTTTGGCCTTAGGCTGCCAAGGCTTAACATACCTTACTATTATATTAGGCTATATAACTTAACTAGGTTATTAATATTTAAGGTTTTAGCTACTAGTTAGGCAAGGCTAGGATAGGCCCTAAATATAAGCTAAAATAAAAACCCGTGCGTAAAGTATTTAAACCTATATTTATTTTTTAATTAAAAATAGCTTAAGTATAACTTAAAGGTTTATAAAGGTGGCCTTAAGGCTAGCCTTTTTTTTAAATTTTTAAGTAACTTTTTTAATATTATTTAGCGGGGTTTAAAATACTTTATTTTTATTAATTAAATTTTTTTATTAATATTTTTATTATTAGTAAAGATTTTTAAAACTTATTAGTCTTATAGTTAAAGTTGCTTTTACCTATTATTTTTTAAACTTTTTTAATAATAATATTCTAAACTAGATTTTTAAAGGGTAAGCGGAGGTAGTTTATAAGTATTTTAGTTAAGGTTTTTAAAACCTAAACTTAAATAGTTAAAAAAGTGTCCCCTTTTTTATTTATGCTTAAAAATTCTATTACTATTAAAAATAGTTAAAAAAAAACTTAACTTAAATAATTTAGTTTATTAGTTTAATAAAGCATAAAGTAAAATATACCCTTTATTTTATTATTTTATATTATTATTAAAACCTATTAATTTAAAATTTATTATAACTAAAACTATTTTAAAAAAAAATGGCCTAGGACTATAACTCCTAGCTTATTTATTTTTTAACCTTAATATAATTAGTATTATATATTAAAATTAGAATATTTTTTAAAAAAAAATAAGGGGAAGTTACCCCTGTAACCTAAAGCTAAAATAATATTAAATTATTAATTTTTATATTAATTTTTTTAATAATCCCCGCGCTAATTTTCTTATTAATATTTTTAATAAGCTTTAAAAAAAATTAATCCTAGTAATCCTTTTAATTCTAGTTTAAAGTTAAGCTTAAATAATTTAAGTTATTATTTTAAAGTTACTTTACCTTTGGAACCCAGTGCTAGTAAAACTAGCTTTAAAAAATTTAAAAGTTTTAAATATATATAAAAAAGGTACTAAAAGGCTATTAGGGATTATAAGCTCCGCTATAAAAAAAAAAGGTTTTTTAAAAGCCTAAGATTAAGTTTAAAAAGGTTAAAAAGTTAAAAAAAAAATATAATAAAACTTAAAATCTAGTTTAAAAATTTAAAGGATTACTTTTATAACGCTCCTAAAAGGTTTTAAATAAATAATAAAAAGATGTTGTGGTTGGTGACGGATAACTTATAGCTTAGTCACATGAATACAGTTAGTCAGCCACAGGGCCATCCTTAAAGGATTTATTCAATATCTTTTTTAGTTATATATAATATTTCTTCAGGTGTCGCCTGGCCACTACCACAACAATGATAGCATGTCTTTAATTTAATTAAAGGCTAAATTTTTAACTTTAGGAAGTTTTTAGCAAAGTCCGGGAGTGTTTATAAGTCTTTACTATAGCAAAGTGCTTAAGCCCTTACTTTTATGTTAGTTTTTTTTAAGTTTTTACTGCAGCAAACTCCTTAACTCCTTAAAACTTTTTATATAAAAATAATTTCCTAATCCACAATTTCCACGATTCCCTGAGTTTTTTTTTTCCTTATTTTAATTAACCAAGCAAGCAACTAGGTGGCCTGGTAGCCAAATGTTATAATATTATAAACTTTTAAAAGTTTTTTTTGCTTGCTAAATTTAGGCAAGAACTGCCTGGATTAAACTATTAAACTTTGTTTTTAACTTCTTGTTACTATTATATAATTAAACTTGCCACTTATATAATCTTAAACTATTAAAACCTCCCTTGCTTATGTTACTATCTTTTTTTAATAACCTATATAAGACTGCTATAAATATATATAACTTTTATTATTACTTATAGCATAGCTATACTAATAAAATCTTATTAAAATATTTAACTTATGCAAAGTTTATTCTTTTATCCCGCCTAGATAAAAAGCTAACTACTATTAGCAAGGACTAGTTAAAATATATAAGTATAAAAAAATTTTTAAGTAATTAAATTTACTATTTATAAGGTTTAATAACTACTTGCAAGAGATTATAATTTATAATAGTTATTAACTTTTATTTAGATTTTGCCTTTTTTTTTAAGAAAAAAAACGGCGTACTATTAGCCTTTAAATATAATAAGTTAAAACTATTAACACCTTTTTGCCCTACGCTTGTAGTATTTACTTTTTTTATTTTAAGCTTAAAATTAAAATATTTAAAAACACTAGCTGCAGACATAAACATGGTATCTTTTTTACTAAATATTTTTTAAATACTAGGTTTTAAAAAATTATTAGAAAAAAGGCCTTTTTTTTTAATTATTTTACCTTTAACTAACGCTTTGGACGTTCCATAATTCTTTTAAGATTATAAAAAAAATAAGAATATATTTACTAAGAACAAGAATACGCGTTTCTTAGTTTTAGATTCTTTATCCACACCAGATCTTTGGGATACTAATCATGTTAATAAAATAGCTAAAAATAAAGTAGCTAGTGGTAGTATAAAGGGACCTGGATTTACTAGGTTTTCCTAATAGTAACTAATAATATTAGCCACTTTAATGGCACAGGCGGTAATAAATACTAATTTTAATAAAAATACTATAAATAGTAAGCAGCAGGGAATAAATACTAGATTTTTTTATTAAAAAGCAGCTAATATTAAATTCTTTTACCCAAATATGCCACTTAATTAAGGTTTTAGTATAAAGGTTAAACAAGATAACAAGCCTTATTTTTATAATATTTACGCGTTTACTACCTAAATCCGTAGTACTTTAAAAATTAGGACTATTACTAAAATATATTAAAACTTAAAAATATATTTATAAGGTAAAGCTACATGCTAGTATAATTTAAAACTTAATTAGGTTTAGCGCAAAAAATTAACCACCTTTAATAATATTAAGAACTAGTATAAATAATTAAAAAAAAGGTTTAAGCTCCCGGCTAGTAAAGCAAGATCTAGGCTAAATAATTTATATTATATAGTAACTAATATTTAAGCTAGGCGTTTACCTACTACTTATATGTTTAATATAATAGCTTTAGCTAAGTAGTATAAAAAGTTTAATTATAAGTTTTTATTAATATTAAAAGCTTGGCGGAACCTAAATATTTTTTTACGGGATATTATTAATAAGCCCTTAAAAAAGAATAATATAACTATTTTAAAGTTTATAGGAATTTTATAAAAAAAGTAAACTAATTAATTTAATAAGTTTTAACCTTAGCAAGCACGTTAGCCTATATAAGCCTTTTATAAATATATTAGTTATTATTTCTATAATAATTAAACCTAAACCTAATATCCTATGCAATCCTAAGGACCTTCTTATATTACTTAGCATGCACCCTAATATATTAATTAATAATGGAACTTTTAGGAATAAGACCCGACAGCTAATATAATATAAAATAGTTAACTAATTTAAATAAGCAATACTTGGAATACTTAAGCACCAAACTAGCGGTATAACTAGAATTATTATTTTTAATAATATAATTAAGGCCAACAATCTTATCCCTAGTAAAATAGGAACTTTTAAGGTTTTTAATAATAGTATTACTAGTAACAGCAGCCTTGCTAGAATAATAATTAAAAAAATTTTAATAATAATTACCGCTCCCGTACTTATTATGCTAATTTTAATAGGTTTGCTACTTTAGATTTAGAGGACGGAAACTTTGCAGGCAAATTTTATAACTTTTAAAAAGTTTTTAACAAAGAATATAACGGTCCTTTTAAAAAAAATTATAAAATTAAAAATCCCTATAAAATTAGCTATTATGCATGTTATTTTATTTTTTAGTTAAATAATAAGCTACACGAGCACCTATTTATATATGCTAGTAATAACTTTACTATATATTATATTTTTTTAAGTACTTTAAGTACTTTAATTATAGAATTTTTATAGCCTATTTTTATAGCTTTCTTTAAACTTTTTTTTAAAAACTAAAAATATGCGTTGGCAAAGGCTTCTTTTACTATTAATAAACCTTTTTATTAAATTTATATTAATTCCGGGTTAACTTTTATATTAATAAACAAGGTTTTTTTAGCGCGGAATTATCTAGAAATTCTAGTATATTAATATTTATTACTAATATTATTATAAGGAATTAGTGTAGGATCCATAAATTAATTTATATATTTACTAATTTATTTTAAGGCAAAGTAAATACAGGGGAACATCTTAAAAAATATAATAATAAAAATAATAGTTAAAGCATATTTTACTTTACACTTAAAGGCAAATTTACTAATTAATATTAACAAGCTAGCTCCTTATAGTGCTATGGTAAATTTAAATAAAAGAATTTTTTATATTATAGCCTGCGGAAATATAATAATTTTAATTATAATTATACCATGTTTATACTACTAATAATTATAATAAGTATATACTATAAATTAAATAATAATATAACCATATTTTTCTTTAAAGGTGCCGGTATAGTCACGCACAGATCTTTTAATAAATAAAGATTACTTATTTAAACCGCGCTAGTAAAAATAATTATCCTTATATATTTACATAGTAAATTATAATTTTAATTTAGTTATTACTACTAATAATATAAATATTTTAGTACTGCTAGAGAAGGGCACAAGGCTAGGCATGTTATCTAAATTTAAGGCCTTAAAAATATATTAACTAAATACTATAAATATAACTATGCGCAAGAAATATTTTTTTGTGTTAATAAAGCTACTACCAAAGTTATATAAACCTTTAATACCTCCCTTATTAGCAAATAAATCCTTGGAGATAAAGCTGTTTAATAGTATTATTATATATAAAAATATAATAATAGTGGCGGTACTTAAGGCTTTAGTCTAGGAATTTATAAATATATGGATAATTAAATAAATAATAAATATTTTAAAAAAAAACTAAATGCGCATGCACTTTAAGCCAGGATAAAAAAACTATTTTAAAAAAAGGGTAACCAAGGTCTATTTTTTAGCTTATTAGGATTAATAAAAAATTAATAAAGTATATGATAAACTGCACTAGTAAAAAAAAATAAAATAAATAACTAGACTTGCACTAATATCTTAGCTAGTATTTATAATTTATAAGCCTAAAAAAACTAATAAAAGTTCCGGCCGCCCAGTATAGGATATATAGGATTTAAATAAATAATAAATTAAGAATATATATTTTTTGCCTATGCAGGCAGAAATACTCGCGGAAGTAGCCAGGGATAGTTTTATTTTTATAGTTAATACTATATTAATATTTTATTAATAGCCCCTTTACCTATTAGCTTAGATATATACTATAGTAATTTCCCACAGGGGTTAAAAAACTTTACTTATATATTTTATAAAATTTATTAATAGCGTTGCTTATGTGTAAAAAAATATAAATAATTACTTTTATACCCTGCAAGTATTCCTACGCGCCTATATTAATAATTTTATTATATATTTTTTTACTTTTAATAATTATATATAGTATTTAAGACTATTCTTCCTAAAATGCAAAAAATTAGGAATTTTCTTAAATTTTAAAAAAATATTTCTAGGTTTTCCTTTTATTAGGCTCCTAGGGAAAAATGTCTTTTTATTAGGATAAATAATAACTATAAATAAGGTTAAGGTACTAGTGTTATTAAAGTTCCCTAAGATATTAGTAAATTTAAATACCTATATTAATATAACAAACTAGTTTTTAAAGTATATTTTTTATTATGCTATAAAAATTAAGCCCCTATAATAAAAAAAAACTTACCTTTTAAAGGGGATACCAAACTTTTATAAAAAATTGCATGCATAAAAGGCCTATATATTAAAAATCAAGCTTTCCTAAATAACTACAGCAAAAAAAAAGTTATTTAAAATTATTTAATTATACTTTTATAACCTACTTTAGTTAATTTACTATTTACCCTGTTAAAATCTTTATATTAATATTAACGCATGCAAATAGCGTATTAGTATTATGGTCTTTTATATTAAAAAAGATCCTAAGGCTAATTTAAAGAAAAATCTGGATGCTAATTTAAAAAAACCTCTAGCACTAGTAAATGTAAAGCTAATTTTATTTTTTAGTCACGTAGTTTTTAAAGTAAAAAAGAATTACTAGCTTATAAAGTTAGAAGTTTTAGGCCTAGTTTAGGTAATAAGAAAACTGTGTTATATAATAAAATCCTGTTAAAAAACTATTTTTATTTATATAAATTATACTAGCACTTTAAATATTATAAAATAAAAAACCCTTATAATTAAATTACTAAAAAAACTTAACCTATAATTAATACAAGTATTAATCTTTTTATAATAGTTTAAACTCCGTATTTTTTATAAACCTAGGAAAATAAATATAGTGCTTAATGTATTATTTTATTTCCTTTTTTATACTAAAAATAATAAAATAAATATGGAGCATTTATTAGATGTTTTTTATACTTACGCATAAACTAGCTTAATAATATAGTATTTTAAGAATTTTAAGCAGAAACTTTTGCAAGGCTATATAAATAATTAAAAATAAAAAAAAGTTAAGAAAGTCCTGGAAGTAAATACTACCTTTACATGCCTAGTTATACTACCTTACTAGATAAATAATAAAGGGTTTATTTATGCACTTTTTTATAAAACTTTCTTAGCTATAAAAACGCTGTATATTTCTTTGGTAATAAAAAAAAAAGTATTAAAAAACATATATAATAATAAAGGCCACCCGGGCATTTACTATATAATAAAAAATTTAGTTAATATATTATTTTACTTAAAGTTAAAGTAAATTAGGGAATATATCTTAGCATGCCCCTTATACCTATATTATAAAAAAAAAAATTATAAATTATATAAGAGTTTATAACCCATACTACTACTAAATATTTTTTTTATATTATAGCTATTAATATAGTAACAGCACTGCTAATAACTATAAATAATTTAAATATAATACTTACTTACACATGTTATTATATTAAATAACTAATTATATTACCTAGTAAAAAGGACTAGAAAGCACATGATTAGGCCTTGGCGCTTTTAATAAAATAGGCTATAGTAAATTAGGAACTACTAATTATAATTATTAGTAATAAAAATATAAAATTTATTAGCAAGCTTTAGCAAGCGCTTTTTACTAAGCTAAAAATAAAACTTTATTTTTTAATAGTATGGCATGCCTAAATAAATAAATAAAGTAAAAAATTAAATTAAACTATAAAGGTGTTCTTGCGTTACGCTATTACTAGCTTAAAGTATTTAAATAAATAAGTAAAAGCTTTACCTTATTTACAGGCAACCCTAAATATTTATATAAATACTTTAACTAAGTATTTACCATATAAGCTTATATATAGCTTAAAAATTTATACCTTATTTTTACCTTTTACCAGCGTCTCCCAGGATGCAGAATCTTTACTAAAAAACTTTAATTATAAAAAAAATATTATTATAGCTCTTAAACTAGCGTAAATAACTATAAAATATTACTATAATAAAAACTATAAACCTATTACCTTTATTTTAAGAGATTAAGTTAAACTACGCTTGCATAAAGGGTATAAGGTACAGGTAGTTTTAAATAAAAAGCTTTTAGTATAATATACTAGACCCTTTAAGGTCTTAGAGTATGTGGGCCCGTTAGCCTATTATTTAAACTTTTTTTTAAATTAGTAACTGCATCCGGTTATATTTATTATATATTTAAAAAGATATTTTATAAATTTTTATAATTACTTAAATATTAAGCCAGGCCTAAAGCCTGTGGAAGAAAACATAAAAAAGTTTTAATTATATAAAATTAAAAGGCTACTTATAAAAAGATGGACTTTTAATAAACCTAAATACCTAGTAAAGTGGTTAAGCTAGTCTAAATATTAAAATACCTAGTATTATAAATCTTTGCTTTAGAATGCAAAAAAAATAATTAACTAGTATAAAAAGGATTATTTAAATAATATTAGCCTATAAATTAATAAATATAAACATACTACTATTAAGTGTTAGCGCACTAAGGCTACCCAGGAAATTTTAAAAAGGGGTTGTGAACGCCTTTATAAAAATACTTCTTAAGCCTTTGCAAAAAATAATTATATTTTTTTTATTTATATCTTCCTAACTATTGCGCTATATTTTAATAAATATTAACTACCCCGCTATTACTAACCCCTAAGTTTTATATTGGTTTTAGATTTAGGCATAGCCATAATTACGTTATAATTTCCAAAGCTTTTTTTAATATTACCCCGCGTTTATTAATTACCCCGCTTTTACTTTTTTTATTTTTTATTAATTTTATTATTTTTTTTCTTAATCCCTATTTTTTATTATTTTTTACCTGCTTTTGCTGTTTTGCTAGAGCTATTTACTAGTTTTTAATTTTTTTATTATTACTTTACCTAAGTAACTTCCACAATACTACTAAAATAAAAATATAACTTAGTTAGTGGTGCTACTACAAGCCTAAAGTTAAAAATTAAGGACCTGGAGAAGTAAATTAAGACTTTTTAGGCTAAGAAAATATCTCACGCCTTAAGTAAGATAGTAAAAACAAAAATTATTTAATAGTTAAGAGCTAAAGTTGCTAAACTTTGCATATTTAATAAGAAGTTAAAAATAATATAAAGCAAAGCGCTTGCAAATAAACTCTTATAGGCAAACTAGGTTAGGGAAA
The DNA here is from genome assembly GCF_003369625.1 of Aspergillus mulundensis. Lineage (NCBI taxonomy): Eukaryota > Fungi > Ascomycota > Eurotiomycetes > Eurotiales > Aspergillaceae > Aspergillus > Aspergillus mulundensis. The sequence continues at coordinate 1,803,636 of NW_020797891.1, read as the reverse complement.
TAAAATATAAGAACATGCTTGGCCTAAAACCAGCATTTTAAATAGTAGTTTTAGTTTATAATAATAAAATTAAAAAGGTAACTAATTATTTTAAAAAAAACTAATAATAATGTTCCATTACAATTAATAATAGCTATTTTTAAAATAAATTAAATAACATACTCTAGTCCGGATAGACCTTTTTATATATATAGCTAAGGTATAGGGCGTTTATTAATAATAATACTTACTTTTTATTAAACCCTTTTTTAAAGCAACTAGTGCTAGACCTTAAAAATATAAAAAAAAGCTAAAAGTTTTAATTAGCATTTTAAATAATAAGACCTTACTTACTTATAAGGTTTTAAATATTAATCCGCGAGGCAATATATAATATATTTTAAAGCCTTTATAGCCTTGGCTGGAATATAATAAAAAAAAGTTTTTTATTATTATGGCTAATAATTAAATACTAACTTTACTTAATAATATTATTTAATACCTAAAAATTAAATAGCATGCTACTTCTAAATAATTACTTTATAACTATTTAAAATCTTTGGCTAAAAATATACTTAAGGCTTATTTAAGAGATGCTTATGCCCAAGAATACAAAATAAAGCCTTTTTAAAAAAAGTAGGTAGTAAATTATAAGTAATAAAAATTTTTATTAATAAAAAAATTTACTAAGAACCTAGTAACCTGTTAGCCCTTAAAAACTATAGTATAAATAATTAATACTTTTAAATTTATAAATCTTATTACTTAAAGCTTAAAACCTATTATTAATATAGTACAAGCGCTTATTATTATAAATAAAGTAATTTAAAAGTCCCAAGAGGAACTTGCTAAAAAAGTAAAAAAAAAAATATATAATAATTATTAAATTACCTAGTAACTCCTAGCGGTAGGAAAGTGGTATATTAGTATATAAAATTACTTAATTTTATATGTTTGGTATTAAAACGTTTATGTAAGGAATTTTTTACCTAGCTAATAAAGGTGTATAATAATAATGCTAGTATACTATTTTTTAAAAAAGATTTTATTAAGAACCATAAACTAGTTAATAAGTTTATGGATAAACTAAGCTTTTTATAGGGAGATATTAAGTCGCGGGAATAATAAAAGCAAGGCGACTAGTCCTTTATTTACGTGGAATTTATGTTAACCAGGTGATATTATATTTTATTATAAGTGATATTTGTTATTGCTTGCAAGCATTATTATTGTCCTTTTTAGGGAATTTTTACATTTATTTTATTATTACTTACTAACTATAACTATAGTTATTGTCCTTTTTATGCCAACTTGTTCTAATAGTTACCTTTCTTTTTATTTTTTATTTTCCTGTCCTTTCTTTTACCCTGTGACTTTAACCGAAGTTATTAAGTTAGGGGGGACTATTATGGTTAGTAATGGATAACTTATAGCTTAGTTACATAAATATAGTTAGTTAGCCACAGGGCCATCCTTAGAGGATTTAATCAACATCTTCTTTAGTTATATATAACGTTTCTTCAGGTGTCGCCTGGCCACTACCACAACAAAAGATTATATTTATTATTTAAAATGCTTTAAAAAACGCCCGTAATTATTAAAAAAGTTAAATTAAACTTTAGGATAACAAGCAGACCTAGGCAAATTTTAAAAAATTTATACGCATGTGGGTTAACCTAGTTATAAACCAGGGCTACTGCGCCACTTAGTATTTTTTAATTAAATAATAAGGTACTTAAAATGCTGCTTCCTAGGGACTTTACTTTATAAAATTAGGCTTATATTTTAATAATCCAAAGTTTAGGGCGTAAGTACTTACTAAAACCTATAATAAAAATATTTACTTGCACTTAAAAAAGTTAAAAAAACCTTTAAAAATTATGTTTAAAGTAAATATAGTAATAATTTATATAAAGTTTATTAATAAGTATAATAAGGCCTTAAAGGCCAAGAAGGAGAAAAAGTCCAGAGCTAGTTTTAACTTTAAAAATAAAAAAAATAAAAATAACTTAGGATAAAACTAGAATAGCAGTAAAGTAGCTTTTTTAAAAAAGGAAAAAAAAAAAAAAGGTAAAAAAAAAAGTAATAACTTACTTTTTAAGAAGAAGAAAGAGCGCTGTAAGAAAAAGGGTTTTTATTTTAATTATAGTAAATTAGGCCACTTATTAAAGGCCTGTCTAAATAAAAAAAAGCTTAAAAAAAAACTAGTAAAAAATAAATAGCAATCCCCTGGTCCTAAGTTATTAAAATTATATAATTTAAAAAAAAAGACTACTTTTTTTATTTTTATAAATTTTAAAATATAAAAAAATAAGGTAAATTAATAATTTTAAGCATTACTTAATACTAGGGCTAATATTAATTTTATTTTAGTTTAATATTTATAAAAGCAAGATATTAAAATAAATACTAACTATATAATATAGCTAGTTTAATATACTAATAATATTTTTACTTTTTACTACAGGCGTTTGCAAGCTTGTACTTAGGTTTAAAATTTAAAAAAAGTTATAAAAATATTTAATTTAATATATTATATTATTAATTTTATTTACAAGGATTATTAAGCAGTCCTAGAATGTTCTTAAATAGTTAAAGTAAATTTAAACCTTTACCTTATTATAATAAAATAAACTTAGTAAAACTATATGCCTTTTATTAAAATTAAAATACTATAAAAATTTATAAAAACTATATATAAGGGACTAGTACTTATAATACTTTATTAATTAAAAAAAACTAAAAAAAAAATAAAGGTGGTCCTGCCACCCTAGTATATTTACTAAAGTAAAGTTTTTTTTTAAATAAAAAGCTACTTAACTTTTAACTAGTAAAGTAAAGCATAAAATTTTATTAAAAAAAGG
>NW_020797891.1:1714987-1797718 GCF_003369625.1 Aspergillus mulundensis | reverse complement strand
AAAAAAAAAAAAATAATAACTAGCTAAGTGGTAAAGGCTATAATAAAAAATCACTATTTAATATTAAAAGTAGGAGCAGGGGCCTTTGTAAATACCTTTTTTTTTATTTAGTATTTTTTAAAAAAAAAGGCGTGACGGGCCCGTTTTTTAAAAAAAAAATATTAATAAACTAGTGGCTATTTTAGCTATTATTAAAATAGGCCAGGGGCTATCTAGCAGTAAGCTAAAAAAATTAAATAAGCTTTTAAATAACTAAAGCTAAAACCTTTATTACACGGACCTTAGGGCTTATTTTTTTTATAAGCCTTTATTACTAGTTTAACCTAGTAAGTAAACATGTTTTAATAATAAAGGTATTTATTATAATTAGTAGGATTTATATATTATAAAAAGGTAATATTTTTTTTTATATAAAATAATAAGGGGAGGCAAGTGCCCTTAATATAAATATAATAAAAGTAATTATATTTAATAGCTAGATAAATATAATAATTAAGGCTACTAATTAACTTATTATTTTTATATACTTAAATATATTTTATATATTACAAGCAGACCTATTTTTTATTAATTAATATTTATACTAAAGTTATTTTACTAGCGGACTAGTTAAGGATAAAAAGTACTTATAAAAAAAAAAGGCTAAAAATTAAAAAAAAAAGCCTAAGAAAGTGATAGTATAAAACCTATAATAAGGGTATTAGCAAGAGTAAAGGCTAGTATAGCATTAGGTAAAATAAAAAAAGGTAAGCTAAAAGGCGCGGGGGCTATAATTAAATAATAAGGCGGTTATTATAAGGTTAAAAGTTAGTATATTTAATAAAATACTAGTAAAGCGCTACTAGTTAGTAGCTATTAAAGTAAAAAAAACTTATTAAATTATTACCTATAACCTTATTATATATTTTAAAGGCGCTTATTAAATATAAGTTATATTACTTATTACTATTATTATTACCGCCCAAGAACTAATTAAAATTAAAGTTTTTAAAATTAAAGGGAAACTAGCATAAAAAAAAGATTAAAAATATTAAAAGCTTTTAAAGTTAATAAAAATATTATATTAAAGGGGTTTTATAATTATATTATAGTAGGAGTATAAAAGGCAAAGGTAGGGGTATTTTAAATTACTATAGTTATAGCCAGGCACTTTTTTTTTACTTGCTAGGAAGCCAGGGCAGTGCTTAAAAGGGCTTTTTTTTTAGCTATAATAAAAAAAGGGCAACTTTTTATTTAATAAAAAATTTAATAAGTTTAAAAATTTATAAAATTATAAACTATACTATAATTTATACTTTTATATTAGGTATTATTAAAGCGCCGCCTTTCCCCTTTTAATTATAAATAAATATTATATTTTATTTAAAGCGCTATAAATAATAAGGATAAAATACTAAATTTAATATGTTAAATAATACTTTAATAAAGTTAAGAATAGTAATAATAAAGCTATATTTAGTGTTAATATTAATAATAATAATGGCGTTTTATTATTATTTTTTTTTAGTTTAGCGGCGGGTCGCGGACAACCCTTTAATTAAAAAAAAAAAAAATTATTAGGGCTAATATTTTTTTATTTAATATTATTAAAGCTAATTTATTATTAATTTAAAATTAGCACTTAAGCTTTAGCCTTAGGCTGCCAAGGCTTAATATACCTTATTATTATATTAGGCTATATAACTTAACTAGGTTATTAATATTTAGGGTTTTAGCTACTAGTTAAGTAAGGCTAGGGTAGGCCCTAAGTATAGGCTAAAGTAAAAACCTATATATAAAGTATTTAAATTTATATTTACTTTTTAGTTAAAAATAGCTTAAGTATAATTTAAAGGTTTATAAAGGTGGTTTTAAGGCTAGCCTTTTTCCTAGATTTTTAAGTAACTTTTTTAATATTATTTAGCGGGGTTTAGAATACTCCATTCTTATTAGTTAGATTTCTTTATTAATATTTTTATTATTAGTAAAGATCTTTAAGACTTGTTGGTCTTACACCGCGAGTGTTAAGATTAAGTAATTTTAATAACTAGTATATTAATAATTATTAATATGTAAGTAAAGGGCAGGGAAATATAATTTTATATGTTAAAGGTAAAATAAAAAGTAAAAGCTAAAACCAAGGCTTAATTACTATAATAAAAAAATATAAAATAAAATATTATAATAAAATAAATAATTACTAATAATAGTATTTAAAACGCAATATAAAACTATATTAAATATTAAAATAAAAAAAATATAAAGTAAAGGGCGAGCGTGGGAGACCTTAAAAAAAAAAATAGGGTTAAAAACATGTAGTATAATAAAGGCTATAATAAAGGTAAACCATGTTTAATTTAACTGCTAAAAATAGTTTTAAAAATATAAAAATAACAAGAGCTAAATATAAAAAGCTTATTAACTAAGTTAAAAAGGTAAGTGCGTAGTAAAACATAAAAAAAAAGTGGATAAAAGGCTAATATAATAATATATTAATAGTTAAAATAAAATAATTATATATTATAAATAGCCGCTAAAGGTATTAAAAAAAGTGTAAAAATAAAAAAATTTAGCTATTTAAAGCTTAAAGCTTTATTATAAAAACTAAGCATAAAGTAAAATAAAATATACAGGCCTAATAATATTAATATAAAACTAATATTATTAAAATAAATAATATAATATTTAAAAAGTATAAAAAAAGGTAAATATAGGGTATTTTAACCCTAGGAATATAATTAAATAATTAAAAAGTAATAAAAACATAATAAAAAGGTGTATACTTATAGTAGGCATCTTTAATTAAGTTATAAAAAAGACTTAAAAAAAAAAAAAAGAGATTTTAAAAGTGCTTTAGTATTAAAATTAAGATACTATGCCTAGCTACTGTAGGCAGCAACGCTATATTTAAATTTAAAAGTAAAGTAAGGTAATTAAATTAATTTTTTATACCTAACTTTAAACATAAATTACACATAAATTATAATACTTTATAAATTTAAAAATAGCTTATTTTATAATACTTAACAAGATTTATAATTTAAACCACGCTTTATAAAATATAAATATAAATTTATAAATTATAAGGGCGCGATTACTTAAAAAAAAAAGTATTATTATTATTATTATAATATTATAATTATATAATATTATAATAATATAATCCGGTGGCTTAAGGCCGCTGGGTAGAAAAACTTTAGTACTAAACTAGCTGCATGCTAAGGTAGCAGCCAGTTATATAATATATAAAATATTAAGTTTAACTTTAAACTTTAACTTAAAAAAATTAGTAATTAGTTCCTATTATAAATACACAACGCCTTTTTTATTGCAGTAATTCACGTTCTCCTAAGCTCACCGCAGTATACAAACGCAACTCACAGTTACTGTTATCACTGTTATGGTGTTGTAACTGCGCAGTGTTGCAATAACATAATCCAGCGGCCTAAGGCCGCCGGGCGGAGGAACTTTAGCACTAAACTAGCTGCATGCCAAGGCGGCGGCCAGTTATATAACGCATAAAACACCAAGTTTAACTTTAAACTCTAACTTAAAAAAATTAGCAATTAGTTCCTACTACAAATACACAACGCCTTTCCTATTACAGTAATTCACGTTCTCCTAAGCTTACCACAGTATACAAACGCGACTTACATTAATAGGTTGCTATTTAGCGCCTACGCTAATTATTATTATATTTTAAAGGGTAAATATTATAATTATTATAGTAAGTACCCTAACTAATAGTCCGTGAAGCCAGTAACTAACTATAATAATTTAAAAATTAATATTAAAAATACTACTGCCACCGCCCGTGCTGTAAAAAAAAAATATATAAAAAAAAAAAAAAAAAAATAATAGCCATGCTATAAAGTAGTTATAATATTACTTAGTAAATAATTAAGTATTTACTTAAATATTAACCTTAGCCTAACTATGGACCCGTGGCCGCGCTAAGTAGTTTTATAATTTATTTAATATAATAACTACTTAAAAAAATATATTTACTACTACCTAAAAGGTATTTACTAAAACATGCCTTAGTATTATAATTAAGTTTATAAAAAAAGTGGGTTTACTAGTAAAAAAAAAGAAAGGTAGGGATAAGTTCCCTGGTTTATTAAATAATTTTAATAAAAAGTTATTAAAAAATAATTAGTGTTTATAGGGCCGGACCCTAATTAATAAAGCTAGTTTAAATTATTATTTTATTTTTAAATTTATACCTATATTATTATTACTTTTATAATAAAAGATATTATTTATAATTATAGTAAATATATATTAACAGTGCCTTAAATAACTATTCTTACACCTTTATTTTTTAGTATTAAATAGGCTGCTAAATAATTAATTATAACTAAAAGGTTTTTTAAATAATAGTTTTTTAAGTAACTATACACGTAATATAGCTATGTATATAAAACCTAATAAAAACTTTTTATATATAGTAGGGTTTAAAATAGCTTGCTTAATAATAACCCCCTAAGTTTTATAAATTATTATTATATATGCTAGTATAGCTAGAAACTATATATAGGTATAAATAGCACTATAGTAGTAAAAGTCTTACCTTATATAAAAAATTAGTACCATATTATAGCTACTATTTTTTTTAGTATATAAATTATTATACTAGTTAAAAGCTATTATTAAAGTAAGCAGCACCTTTTAGGTGGGATTTATAATTTTTAATAATTATATAATATTTATTAACATGCCCATAGCGCTGTTTACAAGACCCCTTTTTATTTAAATATTTTATATTAATATAATATAGCAGCTAAGAAAAACTATAAGCTTTTTAACTAGGTTTTTAGCCTGGTTTATTTTTATAGTTATAATACTAAATTTAATATAATTAACCTATAAAATAATTATAGGCCTACCAAAGTTTAATACATGGTTATAATTATATTAGTATATATTATTTTTTTTTATATATATAAATTATATTTATAAAAGTATTACTCTTGCCTGCAAGTAACTTAGCCTGTACTTATATTATAAAAAGCTCCTAATTTTTTATTATAATAATATTTTTTTTTAAGTGCTTTAATATAAAAATAAATATATAAGTTATTTAGGAGCTTGCGGTCTAGTAATAAATAATATTTAGCTTAATAATAAGGTTAAATTAATTATATAAATACTAACTAGCCTTTTTTTTTTTATTTACAAGCAAAAACATGGTCTTAAAAAAAAAGCTTTAGCTAACTAGGGGCAGCTAGTAAAAGTCCCTGGCTAAAATAATATTTAAGTTATTAAAGGGTTTAGCTTTGTAGTCTAGGAAGATCTTATAATATTATTAATTAATATAATATAGTTATTTTAAACCCACCATAAACTTTTTATTAATAATTAAATATAACATATTATAAAAACTTACTTATAAGGCTAATAGTGCTAAAGGCTATAAGTAATTATAACCCCCCTTGCTTTTTAATATAATTAATAATTAAAATAGCAAGTATAGGGTTTAGCTACTAATATTATATATAGTAATATTAGTTAAAGCAGCTTATATAATAATAAAGGTTTTATAATTACTAGTATAAAAAGCTATATATTTTAGGGTTATAAATAATAAGCTAATAATATAAGATTTACTAGTGCTAGCCTTGTTATTTAAATTAATTAATAATTACCTTGGTAAGGGTAATAAATATATAAAAATAAATTATTACTTATTACTTATATAAAAAACTAGTAAACCGCGCGACTATAAAATACTTTTATAATATTTAATTATAATATTATATAGCTAGTATTGCTTAACCTTTAAGCTATTTAAATAAGCTAATAAATAAGCTAATATATTTACTAGGTAATCCGCCTTTATTAAATCCTAAAATTTTAAACTAAAACCAGGTTTTTTTACATGCTAAATTTAATTATACTATTAATTAATATCGCGCTGGCCCAGGCTATTAGGTTTTATAAAAAAATTATTATTATAGCCAGGCTGCTAAGTTATTATAACTTTTTAAAAAAGTACCTTAATAGTTAGGCTAGTATTATTATTTTAAGTTAATAAATTAATTTTATTTTTTATATTTTTATTATCCTACATGTAGCTGTTCTTTTTATAGCCATGGTGTTTATAGTAGTATTTATATATATTATAAAAGTTATTAAATACTAATTTATTAACTATATACAGGTTATTTATTTTAATAAATAAATAATAAAGCATTAACTTAACACGGGCAAAGTTTTTTAAATTTATAACTTAGTTATATATTAGGTAGTACTAAATAACATAATTTTTTATTTTATTTTTAACCTTTTTATACGCTCTAGGCTGTAGGGTATAATAGTATATATAATATAATAGTATTAAATTAGTAAGCTTTAGTAGCTATTATATATACTTTATTATTATATTTAAACCTTATTTAATACTACTTTTTTTATTACTAGTATTATTATAGTCCGCATTTAGTAATAAAAACAGGTTATTTTATTTTTAATTTATAAAATATAAAATAATAACCACGCTATAGCTTAATATTTAAAATAATAGGCTTAATAAATAATAATAAACTTTTTATGCAAACTAATCTTGCTTTATAATTAGGGTATTTATTATTTTTTATACTAGTAATAGTAAAGAATAGCATGTATTAATATACTTAAAAATTAATTTTATAACCTTTTTATATAACCTTATTTTTTTTAAGCTTTATAATATACTTAGTAATATAATAAAGCAGGGAGCGCTTATTAATATATATAGCTATATTTAAGTTTATAAGCTATCCTAAGCTAATAATTAGGTTAAACATGTTTAGGGTTATGTTATTATAAGCCGGAAAAAAATAGTAGTATATATTATTAATTAATTTTATTAATTAAGAATCACGCTGTGTTGCTATAAAAAAATAAAAGTAATAAATAATTTACTTAGTTTACTTGTTTTTTTATTAGTAATAATTTATATTATAATAATAGTATAGTACATGGTTTATAACCTATATAAAATAAGCAAGTATGTTTTTTTATTAAAACTAGGGTAGTTAAATAGCCTTATAATTTATATTAGTAATAATAATTTATACACGGGAAGGGTTTACAGCCATAATATACATGTTTTAATAGGCCTTAAATAATTACTATAACTTATTAAATTATTAAAAACTATTAAAAATAGGGGTGGATTATATTTAATATATATTATAATTATAAGTTAAACCTTAATCTTATTATTTATAGCAAGACTAATTATTTATAATATTAAACTTAGGCTTAATAATTATATTAAAAAACATGTAATAATAGTAATAAAACCATGCTATAATAATATAAGGGTTATTTTATAAATTATATTATGTAATTTATTTATAAATAGCCTTTATATTATTATACCATGCTTTATACTTAGGTAATTATTATATTAGGTTATTTTAGTGTAAATTAGCTGTAAAAAACATTAGGAATAAGTAAGCTATACTTATTTAAGAAATAAGTAGTTAAAATAACATGTATAATAATAAAAAATAGGCCACTTATTAATATTTTTAATTATAGCTTTTAAGCTATTTTTCTTATTATATTAAAATAGCCGCGTACCGCGAATAGTTTTAAAAAAACTAGTAATAAAACTTAGTAGTATAAATAATTTAACTATATTTAATTAAAAGGCTGCCTATAACTTTTTTATAAAAATATCTTGCTGGCCGGGCGCGTGGTTATAAATATAAAAACTAGCTTATTAATTTATTTACTAATAATAAATTATATTAAAATAAATATATTAAAACCAGGAATGCCGTGTAAAACAGCCACTTTTATATTTAAGTAGGTATTTAATATAATTTATAAATAATACCTTGCGCGGGTGTGTTATAACTAGCTTTATATTATTATAAGAAAAAAGGGTAAAAAATATTAGTAATAGTAATTATTACAAGTAATTAAACTTAAATAATAGTATTATATAAAATAAAAAAAAAGTTAAATAAGGGTTATTACGCACTAGCTTAGTAGTATTATTTATTATAACTTATAAAGCCTTAAGCTTTATGGTTATTATAAGTAAATTAAGTATTATAATTATATTAGGCGCTTGTATATTATTAAGGTTTACTTATTAATTATTATTTAGGGTAATTAGCTTACCAGCTAGTTCCTGGTTTAAGATAAAATAATTAACTAGTTTATTTTTTAGTAACTATATAAGGTTATAGTTATTTTTAATTATATTTTAGTACCTTGGATAGTTTACCTAAAGGTAATCTAGCTATTATTTAACTACTTAGTATTATATTTTAAAATTATAATAAAACTATAGGTGTATTTTTTAGTTTATACTAAAATTAAATAGCCGTAAGATTAATACCTTAAGTTTTTTAAGTAAAAGCAGGAGCTATTTATATACTTAACTAGTATTTTATAAAAAGTTAATAATATAACCTTTATATAAATATTAATAATTTTAAATATAATAAACCTTAATAAACACATAAATTTTTATAATTAGTATTTCCTTAATTTATGTTAATTTTAAAAGGTAAAAAAAAATATTACCAGGATTTATCTTATTTTATAAACTAAATTTAAAAATCTTTTAATTTTAGTTAGCTAACACGTAATACCTATAAATATTATTTTTTTTTTAAAGGTTTATATTAAACCATTATTTTTAATAATAATTATATATTTTTAACTAGTGTGTGTTAAGCTAGTAGTAAAAGTTATTTAATAGCTTTTAATTATAGTTTATAATAGCTAAATATATAAAATTAATAAAAAAAAATAAATATAGTAAGAAAGTATAATTTAGGCCTGCGTGTATAAAAAAGCTAGAGTTAACTTTAGTAGTCCGCAAAGGTAAAAGTAATTTATTTTTAATAGTTAACTAGGAGCTTATAATAGTAAAGCTATTAATATTTAACTTAATATTATTTTTATTAATAATAATAGCTAGCTACGGGCGCCTAGCCAGCAGGCAAGGTATAAGTAATAGTAAAAATATAGCTATTACGGGCGTGGAAAATAATATAAAAATTATAAATATTATTAATAATAATAATTATATTAAAAATAAATAAAAAGGTTAGGGTTTACTAAAAATAATTATATAAATTACTTAACTAGTTATTTACTAGGCATGCTATTATTTTATATTTTTATAATATTATTTTACTTATTATAAGTTATTAAATAAGTATATATTATAATATTAATAATTTAGCTTTGGCTATAATAGGCGCGGTTATTATATATTTAGGTTAGTTTTACTAAAAGGGGGGTATTAAGTAAGTAAATTAAAAAAATTAGTAACTATAGTAAAGTGCTTTTTACTTTTTTTAAAATTATATTAATAATAATAATATATAAATAAAGCCGCGCAAACCTAAAGCACCTATTAATTTTTATAATTAATATAAGTTTTAGCAGGCTTATAGCCTATAACATGCTAAAATTATATTATTAAAAGTTAATAACTATATTTAGTATAACAAGCAGTTAATATTATATTTAACTTTATAAATATAGGCTATATAATATTTAAATATAAAAATTAAGGCCAGGAATAATAAATAATAATATTATAAGAACTTAGTAATAAAAAAAGATTATATAATAATATTTTTTTTAATTAATTATAGTAACCCCAACGCTGTAAGTTTAAGTGGTAAAAAAAGGTTATATAATAATATTTTTTTTTAATTAATTATAGCAACCCTAAGTAATTTTACTATTTTATATAATCCCTAATAAAGCTCACGTGACCGGGAGCCGGGACCTACGATTTATCGTGCGCGGGCCTCCACTTCGTTCCGGCCTCGCGCAATTAATGTGGGACTTGGTTATTCTGGGTGGAACTGGGGAGGAAGCGAATCCTGGGTCGCGGAAAATTTAGATGGCGAAGACGCGAAGTAGACCAGTCTGAACTCCGAACCGAAAGATCTCTATTTTGCTACGTCACTGCCCAGGCAACCGTTATCATTGTGCCAGGCTGCCAGCCACTGTCAGACGGAGTAGTGTGGTCGTAAGCTAGTGTTGCATATCTGGCAACTCCATACCCGGACTGCCAATGAGGATTATCGCCATGCTTGACCAGCATAAGGTTGAGTGCCAGTTCTATATCTGTCATGGCAGTGCATGCAGTACTACAGTACGCGTGTTGCGAGCTCAGCTGTCATCTATAGTGGCTTCGCCTAAGCCTTACGACTGGAGACGTCGTAGGTATCCTCAGCTATATGGATCTTACTTTGGACAGAGTGAACCTCGATCGGGAATGTCTTTCGACCCCCCTCGTAAGCGTATTTCGTAGATAACATGCTTTTGGTTAGGCTTGGACTTGGCCTGGCAATGATTGATCCGGGGCGTCATGGTCTTTAAGCGCCAGGATACCTTACTTGCCCTAATCGGAAAATTTGTAGCAATTGTCGATCACCCACACTCTATATTCACCTGGCTTTAGTCCCAAGATTCGCACTCGGGTCAAGGCTCTCAAGGGTCCCATGGAAGTCTCGAGTGATTGTTGAGTGTGACCGATGCCGCTTGGCAAATCGGCACTGGCACCAATCAAACTTTGCCCCTCTGCCCGTGGCATGTCTGTGATGATTTACGAGCTATCGCCAGTCACAGCTACGATTTTGACAGTCAGAGCATGACTCCTTGAAACTCACGAGAATTGACAATGGCCGCTCTGATTGCGCCGGAGTAATTCCGCTGGCAAGTAAGGATAGGTATACGAGTACGAGGTCCGCGGAGCCACGAGCCGGAGGCATGATTCTCCGGTCCAAGAACGAGGATCCCCAACAAAATCCGTGCAAAAAAGATGAAATTTGCAATTAGGAATTAAGTTCGGAAAAGACCCATGATAGACGGCCGAATGTTTCGCCAATCAAGGCGGAGATTTGGCTGATTTGCGCGGCCTGTTACGCAGATCCAGGGTTCATTCTCCTGTCTGTTAGGACGAGTCGTAGACAGGATTGGAGAGAGATACAGAGAGAGTACAGAGTAACAATGAAACGTTCGGTAGAATGTAATTCGCTTTCAGCCGCGTGTTTCACCTTGGCCTCAGCTTCTGATACATACGTAAATCAACCCCTTATCCTTACGTAGGTAGTTGAGACACACTCCGGAGGCTAGGCGTCTGTTGTTCGATCCAATTGCCAAAAAGAGATCCATATGCGAATAAGGTGCGTCCACGGGAAACCTTCCATCCCAGATTCCATGTGATAGAAATAGAAACTATGCACGTTATGGAGCTTCCCTGTTGGAGTCTTGGAGGTTGGAGACGAAGGGCCCGCGTATCCTTTCCTGGAGGAGACGCAGTTGACGAACAGCCACCAAGTGGAGAAATAATGGACAACTTGCGAGGCTGGAAATATTAATCTAAGCCCGAATTATCTTATAGGCAGGAACCGTCAGTCTTAGCACTCAGCTAGAGCTGCTATAGGCGACCGGACGGGTGGCTCAGCATAGCGGCCCACTACTGCACACGCCAGACACGGATACGGAGAAGGACTGCGCTTAGCGCTCAACCTCGGAGCGATGGTGACAATTATAATGATAATGAAATCGTTGTTGAAAGCTCGCAAGTTGAAAGTACTCCGTAAGACCACAGCACGCCAGGGTCGGACTCGGAGACGGGTTACGCTGTATCACCATCACAGCGACGCCGGCGAAGCAACCAAGAAGCATAAAGGGTAAATAAAGCTGACAGTGGCGGAGGCTCAGCCCCAAGTCCTCCACAAATTTGCGTGTCCCCCTTTTGAATGGCGGCAGGCCATTTGGCGCGCTCCGCCCACCCACGGCGTCCAAACCAACGGCAGACTTGTCTCCAGACTTTCTCTCCTTCAACCTCCCACCCAGGCTCCCACCCTCTCTTGAATAATTTGATGCTAAGTTGCGTCGTTCCTTCCTTTAAACATTATTTTAACCTTCTCTCGTTCTTTAACTAAAATCACGCCAATTTCCCCTTACTTGCCTTCGCTTTATTTCGCCTTTGGCCCCTCTCCCAACGGCTTCACACTACAAGAGAAGATCCCTTCCCTAATCATCTTTTACCTTCTCGTCCATCCTCCTTTTTCTTCAATTCTTGGGGTTGCAACTATTTTAGTTTCGTGTGAGAGTGTCTATCTCAACTATATTACCATTGCCTCGCTTCAAGTAACGAGCTTGAGTCTTCCGCTCCTTCCAATTCTAATTTACTTGGGGAAGCTTAAGGGGAAACTCAAAACCGGACGGCGGACTTTTCTCCGACGACAACCTCGAGTCCTTGACTGGCTTAACAATTGCTCCCGACAATTGCTGTCGGCCTCAATCATCATCGCCGTGGTCGAGTACGGGCCCTGCTGCAACTCCGCTGGTGCTTGTGAAACATTGTCGTCGTTGAACTCGTCGTTTATTTGTCCTTCTACGGCCTGTCGCGTTTCGCGGAGACAACTTCCGCTCTCGATTATCCATATACTCGAGGACCTCTCATTGCCACGAATTTACGAATTGAAATCTACATCATTTTTTGTCTTGCTAGCATCGAACGTCTATACTTATCGAAGAAGGCGTGTTAACATCCTACAATCTCCACCATGCGTCGCGGTCTCCTGGTTTTCCTCGTCGTCAACCTCCTCATCGTCACCTTCCTCATTCGCAGCGTCTCTACACTCTTATCACTGTTGTTAGAGGATGCCTCCGCTGATGCGATCCACCGCGCGGAACTTCCTTCGCCAAACTCGAGCTTGATTGAGCAGCGACCCCAGAAGATCCCCAAGATCATCCACCAAACATACAAGAACGAGTCAATTCCCGAAGTATGGCAGGAAGCCCAGCAAAGTTGCATCGACTTGCATCCGGACTATGAATACATCGTACGTGGCCCCTTTGTCTTGTTTGCGAGAGAGCGACGCTAATTACAACAGCTTTGGACGAATGAGAAATCTCGCAAATTTATTGCCGCCGAATACCCCTGGTTCCTCGACACGTTTGACAACTATAAGTATCCTATTCAACGTGCGGATTCGATCCGCTACTTTGTCTTGGCTCATTACGGAGGCACCTACATCGATCTTGACGATGTGAGTTTCCTTATATTCAGTGAGAGAGGGGCAATTACTGACTTGATTAGGGCTGCAACCGACGGTTAGATCCTCTCCTGTCATACCCCGCGTGGGTTCGTCGCACCGCCCCGACTGGTATTTCTAACGACGCTATGGGCTCTGTTCCTCAACACCCATTCTTCCTCCGTGTGATTGAAATGCTGCAGTCGTACGACCGCAGCTGGCTCCTCCCGTACATTACAGTCATGTATTCGACCGGCCCGCTTTTCTTGTCCGTGATCTGGAAAGAATACATGGCAGAGAGCCCCGCCGAAGCGGCCCGTGTTCGTATTCTCATGCAGGACGAGTACAACCGTTTCTCTTGGAGCTTCTTTACGCATCACGTGGGCAACAGCTGGCACGGAAAAGACGCCAGGTTGATCTTCTGGATGGGACAGCACTGGATGCTTCTTACTGTCGCGGGTTTTGTTCTTGCCGGTGCGGTTGGATTGTGCTTGTGGTGGGCTTACGGTCGATTACTCCTTCTCGGCGCTAAGTATCGCTATCGGTATAGCAAGATCCCAGGTCTTCGCTTGCCGTCTCCATCGCGTCGCTCGCGTGGTGTGATGCCCATCTTACTTCGCCGGGTCAGTTTCAAAGATGAAGAAGCGGGTCCTACCGAAACCTCTTACGAATACGTCAGCCGACGCGACTGAGCGGCTTCTCTAATTGCTTGTCTCAATTGTTTGTGCCCGCTCTACGGCCTTTCAACGGGTTTTGTTTTGCTCTTTTGTCAATGAATCTACCCCGGGAGTAGGGACCACGTGACGTCCCAGGGGATCTGTTTTTCTTTCAGCGCATGTATGGAGTTCTGGGATCCTGATTGACCGAGCGCTTTTTAGAGCATTGGTTCTTGTACATGTTTTGGCAAGATGTCTTGTGATCTGTATACGGTGTGATCTGCTAGGCAGCGCAGTCCGCCCACTATCTGCCGTTCTTCTCTTCTTTGGATGTCTTGATTTACTAGACTTTTCGCGCGAGCGTTTTCGCTTCTTGTGCCCCTTTTTTACCCTATGCTTTTAACCGCTTGAAAGGTTCATATAGACTTGCCGCAAATTGGTGGATGTGCTGTCAGCGTTTCAGATGCCTGGAGCTCGCTGAGCCGCCGACAGATAATCATAATGTCAAGATTCTAGAGTCTGCAATCTCCGCATTTCCCAGTAGACCCTTGCTTGGGACCCTGAATGGTCCGTTAGACGACAGCAGAGGCTCAGGCACCGTTTCAGGCGTGCAGCCTGCTTTGTGCGGCATGTTTCAGGACACGCCCAGAGCGACCACTCAGAGATCGGCGTCTCCACGTTTTATAGAACAACGGTCTGTCAGCTCACAGGATCAACATTCTCTCGCCTTTGAGTGGCTTGTTCGCTTGAGCCTTGTTGGCCTGCTGCTCCCTGCCCACTTTCTGGGCCCTGGCATGTTGAAAGGAATCCCCCTATCCCGTGCTAGTTGACAATGCCCCCTTCAGCCGTAGCGGCTGTGTTTTGTCTGCAGCCCTATAAGACCCCCCATTCCTGGACACTCTGCTGCCAGTCCAACATCTTTCAATACCTCGTCTTCATAGCTCATAGCTCCTTTTCTTCTACCAACCTATCTAGGAACCTCAGAACTTATCGTCACAATGAAGTTCACCTCCCTCGTCCCCCTGACCTTCCTAGCCCTAACGGGAGCATCTCCCTGTTCGCAAGGCCCATCCGACTCAACAGTAACCATCACGCCCGAGCAAATAATCGCCATTGCGCCAAAGTCTGAATCATGTGACGGCGCCGTCGACTTTGTCTCCGAGTGTGGTACTGCGGAGCAGGCTGCCCCTGCGGTGTCCGAAGCCTTCACGAAATATGGCCTCACCAACAAGGCTGAGCAGGCTGCTGTGCTAGGCCTCATGGCCATGGAGAGCGGCGAGTTCCGGTACAACAAGAACCACTGGCCGGAACCAGGTACTGTGGGCAAGGGAAGTATGTATACATTTTCCTCATTCTTTACCGATGTTTGCTTGATGTTCGGGATGACGCTAATCCTGTCTGTACAGCGCGCAACATGCAATCCGTCGACTTCAACAAGCTATACGCCGCCTCGATCCTGGAGATTGCGGACGAATTCGCGAAAGTCCAGGATCAGCCCGGCCCTGTTCTGGATCTGCTCCTTCAAGACCCCGTTCTGGATTACGGTTCCGGGGCTTGGTTCCTGACTACGCAGTGTAATGAGACTGTGCGGTCGGGTCTTCAGAACAACGGGGAGGAAGGCTGGAAGGCGTTTATTACTGGATGTGTGGTGACTGAGGCGGATGAGGCGCGCAGAGGTTACTGGTCTAGTGCCGTGACGGCTTTGGGGGCTTAAAATCCTGAAGGACGGCTCTTTGCTTTTGGCCCCTGCGGCTGAGGTCAGTCTGGTGGGTCTTGCATGGTACGCCTGAATGTTGCTTTCCTTAGTGCATATTATTTTTGGTTTTATTCGCATGTTAGTGTTCGTGACTGCGTCTCGAATGTCATGGCATGACATGGGGTAGCATAGCATGTACGTAAGTAGAAATGTTGAATTAGAGCACGCCCTTTGTGCTGACCACATCTCCCGCACCGACCTCACCCTCTACCTTCCGTGCGCAGGCCGTGCGGATAGCAACAGCCAGAGCCTTGAACGCACTCTCTGCCCTGTGGTGGTCGTTGTCGCCGTACGTGCAGCCAATGTGAAGGGTAACCCCAGCCGCCTGAGCGAAGCTCTGCAGGCCGTGTGTGATCATCTCCGTGCTGAGATCGCCGATCTTCTCGCGCTTGAAACCAATGTTGATGACAGCCCACGGCCGGCTGGAAAGATCGATGACAGCCCAGGAGAGGGCCTCGTCGAGGGGCGCGTCGCCGCGGCCGAATCGTGCGAGGGATTGCCGGGCTCCAAGGGCAGTAGTGAATGCGGCACCGAGGGCGAGGAAGGTATCTTCTGTGGTGTGGTGGTCGTCGACTGCGCAAATGGAATCAGTACACACTATGCTCTTTCCCCTTCTAATCTGGCGGGAAGGTACGTACTGTACAGGTCTCCCTTAGCACGAATAGCCAAGCTCCACCCAGAGTGCTTAGCAAGCGCATGCAGCATGTGGTCTAGGAATCCGATTCCCGTGCTGATGGTGATCTGTTGCGTCGGCGTGAACTGAGTTGCATGTGCGGCATCTTTGTTGGGGACAATGCCCTTCTTAGCGGCTTCGGCTTCCTGGGGGTCGGAGGGAGCGGAAAAGATCGTCGAGGGCTCGTAAGGAGGGAGAACACCACCGTCGAGGGAAAGTGAGACCTGGATCTTGGTCTCGTTGGTGTTGCGCGAGAGCGATGCTGTGCGGGCGGGGAGGGGCATTGTGGTGGTTTGAGGATCGGAGTTGACGGGTCGTCTGCTTCAATTTATTTGAACAAGGTGATCAAGTCTGTTAAGCGGTAGTCTGGATCGTGTACTGAGCTCAATTCGAAATGGGTGTTGTTGAATAATAGAAGTGTTGCTGTTGGTTGCTCCCGGGTTTTTTCTTCGACGGACTTATCCCGTGTATTGGTATTACCGAGAGCCGGAGCAATAATGATCCGGCTGCGTCATCTTTACTCTGCTCGGGCTTTGATGCGGTGCAATTTAATCGCCGTAGTGTACTTTGTAGACAGAATGATAGCCTGGGACTCTGTGAGCTCAAACTATTACAATGCCACCTCCGTCCTCGCAACGAGTGGACGTTGAACCGCCGGAGGAGATCACCTCTGAGGCGGTTCGTGGCTTCTTGACAGGTGCTTTCCGGGTATGCCTCGAATCTCGATAACCGCGCACAACCTTGACAGCCGCTTTTTTGAGTCCACGCTCTATGGGACAGTCGTACGGAATACTGACACTGGTTACGAAATATAGTTCGGTTCAGTTTCTATCCTTGCGCATATGATCATGATCCTCCCTCATCCCTTAAAGTTCTCGACCACCTCGTCCGGCCATCCACAGCCTATGCAGGGACATGCCCAGCGGTCGTCAGGCCCTTCACCCATTTCAAAAGAGTACATTCGGTCCAGACTGTTTTACCGCCCGCTGGAAGGGTTTTCAGAGTGGCTCTCCCCCACATCCAAGATCTACAGGGGGTTGACACCGCAATTCAAAGTCTTTCTTCAGATTGCGGCCATGACTCTTGGTGGATGTATATGGGCCGAACACAGGGTCAATGCCTATATAAACAGCATCCGGAAGGCGAAACGCGCGGAGCGGTTACAGGCGCAACGGGAGGCTCGATACCTTGAATAAATCGCCGAGCGGCATGAACAAAGTCGTACCGAAACTGCGGTTCATATTTCTTCAGGAGCAACAGAGCTTTGCTAGGCTTGTTTCATGTTTGCTGGATCGAGAACTTGAGACTCCTTGGCGACACTGTGGGCCCTCCGTTCGAGACTGTACAATATCCTTATTTAGTACTTCGTATGGAGTACGTCGTTATTATTACCGCGCATAGCTATAGTTAGCTGCTTCTAGACGGTGCCGATTCCGCGGCCACAGTGAGAGCTTAGAGTCCAGACTCAGCGTACGAGAAATTACGAGGGACTCAGCCTTAAAGGCGTCATTTCCGATTCATCTTATTCTTGAATCTTGTGGCGTCGCTGCCCAGACCGGGGGGGCTTGGGTTTGAGGAACTGCTGTTTGTTGCATGCCACGACGATTCGTAAGCCGGAGAGCTCAGAGTCCGGATGAAGTAGTTCGTCGATCTCGAGAATTAACGGGGATCCGGTTCCGGACGGCAGGCTAGGCCGAGTCCGACGCCAAGACCGATTCATGGACGGGTCAAGTCACAACCTCAACCTACCACAGGGGTGGCAGGCACCAGAAACCAAGAGTTGGCGCTGTAATGTCAATATTCGACAGCAGTGAAGGCGGCAAAGCGACACTGCATACTTTGTACGTTTGGCAATTCTCAGACGCGCGTCGTTCAGACGAGCATTGGTTCGGTTTGTCTCAGTCGCAGATTCTCAGTCGCTCAGATGAGGCGATTCAGGCAACTTGAAAGTGGAATGGATCCTCTCTGCGCACCCCATGCAGCAGCTAGCTAAAGCCTAAAGGACTAGCAGCCGGCATTCTGGAACAACGGCGGCGAATCTGGATGATGAGAAGACATGGAGTCGAGATATTATTGAAGTTAACGAGGCCAACTTTCAAGCAGGCATCAGGGGGTTACTGACGTAGATTGCTTGATTGTGTAACAAATGCGGCGGTGGATGCTTGTATCCGCTTCGGGAATGCTCATTGCATTCAGGTGCCCGATGGGACAGTAGGGTCACCAGGGTGAACCTCTTGACTTCAAAAGCTCTGGCTGTCAAATTGCCTCCCTGCCAGCTTCGCGTGCCGGTCATAATTTCGGAGCTTTGGTCGGCCATTATTGCAAATTGACATCATCAGATCGGGGGATCTCTGGGTCAAGGTCCTTCTGCTTCCACTGTTTCTAATTGGGCCGTTGTCTCAGTCTTGACTGCGTGCTACTGCTGGGGAAGGGCAGGGGACACCTCTGACCTTCTCGAATCTCGCATCTTCCCTTCTTCTACCAATCGAGCACTTCCAGAGCTTCCTGTCTTTTGCTATATTATTGCTGCTGTTCTTCATCGGTCATCCATGGCTCCCTGAAGGCTGCCGTATGTTCCACCTTTCCTCTTCCAAGGTTCTCCTGCTTGCTCCCCGATTTGCTTCGTCTCTTCTCTTCTCCACCCTTCGAATTGCTATCCCCTTAGCTCGCCTTGCATCGTGTCCATTCAATGCTTGCCGTTGCGTATCGTCCGGCAACCACTAACCTTCTTTCTTTCCGCCTATTAGTGAGTGCGACACCACGCGGCCTCGATGTGACGATTGCTCCTCACGCAATCCGACTCTCCCACCTAGCCCCTCGACTGCCCTTTGCCTCTCCTCTTTCTCTGGCTTCCGGGCTCTTCCACCGTGATGGCGCAAAGTTTGGGAAAGAGAGAGCGAAGAAAGAGTTTGGGCTCGTTCGGCCCGCTGTCGACGACCTCGACTCCCGGTCCGATCCCGCTTGACCGATCTACGACACACGAGACGAATGTTCTGAAAAAGAAACAGCGGCGCAATTCCGGGTTTTTTGGGGGCCGGAACCCCAGCCCAGCGAGAGCATCCACAGGTCTCCTCGACCCGGTAACCGCAGGCCCAGCCAGGGTGACCACTTCACCCGCCCTCGATGGGGCGCGAACTCGCCGAAAGTCACTACAAAAGAGACGGAATTCAGTGTTCGGCTCTCTCCGGTCGCTTCAATCACTCGACGATGATGACCCGAATCGGCGTTCTGTTGACAGCGAGGAAGGGAATGGGGTCGGATCAATTATCTTACATCATGGAGAGATCCAGATTACTGGCGGGGTATGGAGGAAGAAGAGCCAGTACTTGGTTCTTACAGATACGCACATCGTCCGGTTCAAAAACATGAACAAAGCGCTGGAAACGTTCCCGTCAATTCCCCCGTCAATGGCTCGAGCAGCCGGAAACCGACAGTCAATTGCCTCGATCAGCTCTCTGCAAGATCCGCAGCTTTCCGCCATGGGTGATGCTTCCGCTGGTATTCCTCTAAACAGTATTGTTGCCGTCTACATGCTCGACGATGGAAAACCTTCGTCTTCGGTAGAGGTAGCATACATGGATGAGCGGACGCAGAAAACCACGTTCATTCAGATGCAAACCCCGGATCCCCAGGAGCTCAATCTGTGGATGGTTGGAGTTCGATCTGCGGCTGAAATGTCTCGCAACAACGCTCCTATGCCCTTTGACCCAAGGGCATTGGACTGCGTAACCAGGATGTTGGAACACGAGCGCGACTACGACCCAGAGACCTTCCGCATGTTCCGAGTCATCCAGATGGCTTCCAGCAAGTCCCCGACGCGGGCGTCGTCGGACGAGCTTACCAAGCTGTCGCCAAGCGGATGTTATCTCGCCCTCGGAATGCACAAGCTCCATCTCGTTTCCTTGCAAAGAACTACTAACCGTGGCTCTGCTGTGTCTCTGACC
Organism: Aspergillus mulundensis; assembly: GCF_003369625.1. Taxonomy (NCBI): domain Eukaryota; kingdom Fungi; phylum Ascomycota; class Eurotiomycetes; order Eurotiales; family Aspergillaceae; genus Aspergillus; species Aspergillus mulundensis. The sequence goes on along the minus strand of NW_020797891.1, from coordinate 1,777,691 downwards.
GACCTCGACACCGCAGGTTCTTTCGGCCTCATGAACTTGACCAGTCTGTCCATGGAGTGGGGCGACGATAGTCTGCACTTGACTTTCCGAATTCCTCTTCAGAAGTCATGTTCGATATTCGTGGCGTCAGTCCACTCGTTGGAGATCGCCTACTGGATCAGACAACAGACGGAGTTCCTGCGCCCACTGTGGCTCAAGCAACCGTATGACTTTATTGTGCCCCGCGATCTGAACAACGAAAGCAACTTCCCCCCAGTGTGTCTTGACGAGGACTATGGCTGTTTCGACCGAACATTGGTCGCCCACTGCGCTAGCTACGGCCTCGACACTTCCAACATCCGATACACTATTGATACCGAATGCGATGATGCGCCCTGCTTCAAATTGCTACGTCCTGCTTCGCCTCGAAGAAGTAAATATACGGCCTTGGAATTGATCGCGCTCATGCGAACACTGAGGTATAACGAGTCGTTTCGGTCCATCTCTTTCAGCGGAGTCAGCTTGGATGCAATTCAAGTGCTGCGAGATCCCAACGGGAGTGATAAAGATGCGCTACTTACCCGTGCAGATGCACAAATTCACATCCCGGGACAAGAAAATCTGTCAGTTCTCTCACAAGAAGTCCGCGCACTAAGTTTGAAAAGCAAGTGGCTTCGTCGTCTAGACTTTTCATATACCCTTAGCAGAACGCCCAAGTCCGACAGTGACAGCCATGACCCAGGGTGCGGGATCCCAGAAGCTATCTTTCCTATCTGTCGGCGTGAGCTCACAAATGTTGACTGGATTGTTCTGAATGGGATCAAACTCGGAGACTCTGATCTTGACTATCTCGTCGATGCTGCCTCCCAGCGCAGTAGTCATTTTCGAGCGCTTGAAGTGGGAAATTGCGGTTTATCTGTCCATGAAATCGACCTGCTTCTTTCAACAACAATTGCCCAAGTATCAACTCTTGAGGCCATTAATATCTCTGGCATACAGGGCCGGATAAAACCAGATATGCTGCAACAGTACCTTGGTTACTTCGGCCAAGTCAAGAGGCTTGATTTATCACGCATCTCGAGGACCTCAGACCCCGAGCCTCTCATTCCAGCTCAAGTCCTGTTTAACTGGCGACTCGAAGAGCTTTCGCTAAGCCAAACCCAGGTCAACAGGGAGACAGTCGATGCTATCGCCACATACCTCGCAAGTGACCGTTCTGAGTGCTTACGGACTATCCGACTCGATCAATGCGGCCTCACCGGGCAGGATGTGGCCATCTTCCTTCACTCATTGGCGGCGCTGCAGCATGGCCGTGATCTCCATCTCCACGTGAACGACAACCGACTAGACCTTGGTTGCTCCTACCTCTGCGATGCCATCGCTCAAGGTAAAACGCCATCTCATTTGTCGATGAGGATGATCGATTTCAAGAAGGAGCAGCAATTTCAGAATCTAGTCGAGGCATTGCGCCGGAATCGTTCACTGAAATACCTTGATATCTCAAAGGCGTCTCTTCCGTACGACGCCGGCCTGGAGACGTCAAAGTCACTGCAACTGATGTTTGAAGAGAATGATACCTTGGAGGACCTGGACATCAGCGGCGACAATGCACACCTGGATGTAGCGCGGTTCGGAATTGGCCTCAACCTGGCTCTGACTGGCCTGAAGAAAAACAACTCGCTCAAGGTTCTGAGAATTGAGCACCAGAAACTCGGACTGCAAGGCGCAAACACTTTGGCTTCCGTGCTGGAGAACAATACCAGTCTTCTTGAGGTCTATTGTGAAAACAATGATATCAATCTGCAATCGTTTACAGTACTTGTCAATGGGCTACAGAAGAATCGATCTTTGCTAAGCTTGTCGTGTATGGACCGCGATAGAGCCCGGTCACTTGACAAGGTACGCCGGGAAATCGCGAATGTTAAACGGGACTTGAATCACACCCAACCCTCGGCAACAGGTTCATTACGCCGGTCATTACATGCTGCGATGAACGTCAAACATATATCTGTCAATAGCAAATTTGCCAAGCATTCACGTTCTTATGGTCATATTCGTGCCACTGCAAGCTCACTTTCGGCTGTTGAGAGCTCTAAACCACCCGTGGACGACCAGGTCGAGGCTATCTTGCAGTCGTTGGGCTCGAAATGGGACGCAGAAGTCTCTCGTTTGCGTCGATACCTTTTCAGGAATTTCAACCTGGTTAATCGTATCGACAGGGTCGAGACCGATTTTGCCGCTGACGACGCCGAAAGCGACGGACGACCGGCGACCGCTGCCAGCCTCGGGACTATGCTAGAGCAGCTTAAGCTCGATGTGACGCTTTCTACGAATGAGGTACCAGAGCCCAACCTCCAGACGCCGCCGCAAACTGCGCCGCAGCCCACAATAGCAGACCAAAGTCCACATCTGGAGATATTCCAAAGCCTTGATGTGGAGAGCGGGCTGGACGATGAACTCCAGAAATCACCGTACCTGTCATCGAACTCAGAGGTCGCTTCTCAGATCTTCTCGTCGGACTACAGCCTATCGAACTCTCGCTCTGCACTTCCAGTCCCTGTCATGCCATCCACGGTGAGCAAAACAACCAGTGTTCGCAGTGCCCGTAGTTCGAGCACCGTCTCCACGAGCACCGGAACGGGCGCAAGCGCAAGGAGCACTTATGGAGCCGCTTCCTCGACGCTGAGAGGATTTCTTTCTTCGAGAGAACGAAAAAAGATGGAGGCCATGAACGGAACGGTGTGTGTTGTTGAGGATAGACCGCCGACTCTGGATTGGTCACCTCCCCGTTTTGACCTCGGAGAACTTCATTAAGCCATTCTTCATCTCAAACTCCTGAGGTATTTCGCATTCTTTCATGGGTATCTCAACGATGATTTATGAGCCTAAATGACTGACCACTTTGAATCCCATTGTCGACTCACTACTCGAAAATACTCGCGCTAAACCGGTTGAAGCTCATTTTACGCCCTCACTCGCTCCAGTTCTTTGCTCGCTTTTGAGAAAAAGCAGATGCTTGGAAATCCTACTTTTACGCTTGATACCCTCCCTTCAGTCTTGTATATCATGCGCCTTTTGCGCCAACTTCGCTCGCCTTCACGCCCCCATCATCTATCATCATCCGTCCATCTTCGAAAAAAATAAACAATGATCCAGACAACAAACACATTCGCTTTTGAAGTGCATTTTGCGCTCTTGACGCATGACTCGGTTGCATTTCCTTTCTTGGTTATGCCAAATCATTTCGGACTTGTCCTACGGGACATGCATACCGTTGTTCCCTCATACATCTCAGCACGACTTAATCGATAATGAATATAGAATAACAACCGCCGGGGGGAACCAACTCGCCTCCATGGGAACTCATGGATACTGTTTGCATGCTAATGCTATGTATGCTATTATACTATTTGGTTGGCACAGGCCAAATTCGTGTATATGAACTGGCTGGAATTTGTTTTGAGCATCTATTTGTCACCTATTACTTACATGGTATCGTTGATATTTGCGGGCTGAGTGTACATATATTAGGCAGCAGATTTGTATATATACTGTGAATCGTTAACCATGATTGAACTGGTTGATTAGTGGACTTGGACACTGACTGTACTCCGTAGAGGAGAACAGCACAATTTCAAAATAATCAGGCCGCCACTAGAACGCCTGGAATTTATGACATAACTTCTCATCACATGGGATATCAAGTACAGTACACCCAACGCCAAGATTATATTACAGTAGTTAATATATGCAGTAACCAAATAAAGCTACAGTACAGTGTTCGGAGAAAAGACACCTTGGCGCAGAGGTATCAAAGCTTCACACCATCCCAAACAACCAGGCCCTTCTCCTTATCAATCTCATTCTGCCGCTTGCGGTGTTTCCGGCCTTTTCTGGCGAGGTCTCTCAATTTCCTGAGGTAGCCCGACTGGGGTTCATCCGATACGTCCTCTGTACCCATGAGTATTTTCTTTCGACGGGCAACACACGCATGGTAAAGGCTCCGAACTTTTGGACCCTCCAAAGTGCTCATTTCGTACTTGAGAGTCCACTTGTCGTTGTGCTTCATCTTGTCAACGCGTTCGACTGGCTTATAATTCAAGTAATTCACAACCGTGAGGACAATGGCGGACACCTCACGCTCTTCGCATTCTGGAGGGAGCTCCGTGTCAACTGAGACATCCTCGGATTCAGACGCTGGTGGTAAATCTTCGGCAGTGGTTTCTGCGGAGTTCTGCTCGTTCAATGAAATAGTAGAAGCACTCTGATCTTCGGCATTGGTTTCTGCGGAGTTCTGCTCATTCAGAGAAGTATTAAAAGCACTCTGATCCTCGGTCGTGGTTTCTGCGTAGTTTTCCTCATCCAAGAAAGTAGTATACTGATCTTCGTGGTTGGGTAGGTTCAGAACACGTTGTTGATATGCATCAATTTCGGCCTTGTTCCTGGTTTGAATAGCGTGGATCTCTTCATCGGTGACGGGTTCAAAAAAGATGTACATAAACGGGCTGACGGTTTCTCTGGCCTCAAAGTGGAAACGAAGAGACTTCCCTGGGTACTTCTTTGTGGCTTTATCCAGTATTTTGTTCCAGAGTTCGAGACTTAGGCGGAATTCCGCGTCACCGAGCGTCGTGTTCGATGTGCCGTGCAGGGTCTCATCCATTTCTGGCAAACTGACGTACTGAAATCCGAAGATCCGCTCAATATTGTGGAACGCCACAAAGATACCATCCATGCGCCCAATACGCACTTGAAGCGAATACTTGAGGAAGGCAGAGCGAATCATATCATAATACTCCCGTTCGTAAGACTCGAACCGACCGAAACGCTGTTGGATCTCATAACCTATACCCTGTTCGAAATTACGTGCGTCCATCCGGATAGACACGACGGCACGTGTCTTTAGATCAAACATCCCTGTACCCGGCAGCCGCGGGTCGTATGCATCGAGCTGCGACCTCATCATGAAGTCTCCCAGAGTAGAGTAGTGATAGGATTCCGGGGTTGAGGACTCCTCCTCGGGAGTGATTTTGTTCTCATGGGATCTTCGATAGCGCTCAAATTCCTCTTTCGGTAGGGTGAGAAGCTTCTCCATAGATTTCCCCAGGTTCATGAGGATGTTGGCTGTGTCAAACTCTTTATCAGCGTCTATCGCGTAAACACCGTCCTGATACCGCAGGAACATGGCTGCCGGGGCACGCATTATACGGGTGAATGTTTTCATTTGATCCGGAAAGCTTTGGGAGAGCGAGCTCGTATTGATGGGGCGCCATGCTGATAATAAATAGTGAAAATGCGATAGGACGCTTGTCATACTGGAGGACGAGCCGATATATTTCTTCTTGTTTTCTTTCGCTATGTTCCGCAAGGTGTCATCCCTCGAACTCGTGATATATTCTTTTAAAGCTGCAAAGTCAAACTCGGACACGGGCATGATAGTTCCCAGGTACGGATCGAAATTATAGACGCGGGACCGGGGATCGCGAAGCTGATATACTCCAGGACTGTAAGAGGCGAGCACAGCTCCATTAGCCTGCTAGTTACAGTAGTAGGCGAGTGACCCGAGTGTCCACTTACTTAAAAAGAACCCTTTGTAGGCCAAATGAAAGCTCTGGAACAGGTTGAGTTTCCACATCCACCGCTGTATATCGATTAGTTTCTAATCGCATCATGAGACGGCTGTTAGAAGATACGCACCTTTGACGGCAGATGCTGTAGAGTTCAGTTTGCCTCTCTGCCTTTCGGTTATCGCACTGCTAAGTGCTGTCGGGGGCCTGGGAAATTCCCCCGGTGAAAGCCGTTTTCCAGGGTCCGCTGATTTCTTCTTCTGATCTAGTCTTTCGACCACATTTTTCACTTGAGCTTTCAGACCCGGTGGCTCGGCATGTTCATCCTTAGGACTCCCCCGGCGTTTCCTGATCTCAGGATGAGCCGCTCGGGGTGATTTAGTGATTTTCAGGGACCGTTGAGGTTTCGTCTTCTGTATCGGGGACTCTTGCGCGTCTTCGGGTCTCTGGTGCTCTCTCTTTTTCTGCGAGTCTAAGGTCTAATCAACCAAAATTGTCAGCGTCTCAGCTTTTTCCCGTAGTCTGCGTCGGAATGGGGGAGCGCGGGGGTTGGCCACATACCTGCGTTAGCGTTTGGAAAGCGTCGTCGAGTGATCGACCCTGTGTGATCTCCGGGGAACTATCGGATACACTACGCGACAAAAGTGTGGCATGGAAGGAGCGTGCCTGAGCAGGACCCTCGAGGCCTCTTGCTATGCAAGAAAAACAGACATGTTCACGGAGAGGGTCTGCTACAGACCGCAGCGAGGACCGAAACATATGACCCGAGTTCCAAATGAAGGCGTCAATGGGTCGATTGAGGGAAGTTCTGGCATGAACAGTGAAAAGAGAGCGGCCGTCTGAAACAACCAACAGAATGAATGACAAGAGAACTGATACTTGGTTGTCTCACCAATAAATTTCTGGCCGCAGATCCTCACCGCCTTCGTTGAGTATCATACAATACAGTACAGAGAGGGTAATCTATGCTCCGAATCCGGGGAGACTTCGGAGAAAAAAGCCCCGCAGTCGGCAGATCAGAAAAAAGTTACTCGACAGGGTCGAGATCGATTTCTGTCTCTGCACAACCAATCTTCTTGCTGTCTGACAGTCTGTCTCCTGTTAGGCTTCTCTTGAGGTAAGTTACATGGTATCTTTGCCATTGGTTGAATCTTGGCAGTGCTTAGTGCTTCGCATCAATGGCGGAAGTGCACCTTACACTTGCCCCTCCATGACCAATACTGCCAATCTTTGCGCTGTTCTCTGATTAAATGCGGACCTTTCTTTAACATTGTGCGACATTCAGATAGATCATCTCGAGAATTCTACACCCGACAATGGCCCAGGAACGTCTGCGCGTCCTCATCGTCGGCAACGGCGGACGGGAACATGCTCTAGCCTGGAAACTGAGCCAGTCCCCTCGGGTCGACATCGTCTATGTCGCCCCAGGAAATGGTGGTACTGCTGCCGGGGCTCACAGCAAGATTGAAAATGCCAATGTGAAGGGAAATGATTACCCGGGACTGGTAGCTTTTGCCCAGAAGAACCAAGTCAACCTCGTGGTTCCGGGTCCGGAAGCTCCTTTGGTTGATGGAATTCAGGGATATTTCCAGGCCGGTAAGTGTCTCTGCTCTCACTGATCTACCGGAAACATTGTTAACGGAATGGAAAGTTGGCATCAGGTGCTTCGGTCCGTCAAAAGCCGCGGCGCGCATGGAGGGCTCCAAGGCCTTCTCGAAGGATTTCATGAAACGCCAGAATATTCCCACCGCTGCGTACGAGAACTTCACAGAGTACGAAAAAGCTCGCGAATACTTGGACAGTGTATCCCACAATGTTGTCATCAAAGCCGACGGACTGGCTGGTGGAAAGGGAGTCATCATCCCGACATCCAAGGAGGAAGCTCACCAGGCGCTCCGCGAAATGATGCTCGACCGCCATTTCGGTGATGCGGGAAATGAAGTAGTCATTGAAGAATACCTTGAAGGTGATGAGCTTAGCGTCCTGACTTTCAGTGACGGCTACAGTATCAAGTCCCTTCCCGCTGCCCAGGACCACAAGCGCATCTTCGACGGAGACCAGGGGCCCAACACGGGAGGTATGGGCTGCTACGCTCCTACTCCCATCTCATCTAAACAGGTCCTTGAAGACATTGACCGTACAATTGTGCAGCCATCGATCGATGGGATGAGAAGAGAGGGTATGTGCCCCACAGTGAGACTCCCTTTTCAAGTGCATTGCTAATAGTTATAAAGGATTCCCCTTTGTTGGCATTCTTTTCACCGGCCTCATGATGACCAAGAACGGCCCTAAAGTTCTCGAATACAACGTCCGTGGCGGAGACCCAGAAACGCAGACTCTCCTTCCTCTCTTGAGCGACGACACCGATCTGGCTGAGATCATGGTGGCCTGCACAGAACATTGGCTCGACGGCGTTTCCATCAAAATCAAGCCCAATTTCTCTACCACCGTGATCGCCGTCGCGGGCGGCTACCCTGGTTCGTACGCCAAGGGCAAGAAGATCACTTTGGACCCAGCCCCAGAGGGTACTTTGATCTTCCACGCTGGAACCAACTTTGCTGGAGACGAGCTACAAACTGCCGGTGGTCGTGTGATCGCAGCTACCGCTACCGCATCTAGCCTCGAAGAGGCACTGCGCAAGAGCTATGCCGGTATCGAAACGATTCACTTCGAAGACGTCTTCTACCGCAAAGACATTGCCCACCGTGCCTTCCGCCAGCGTGAGGCCCAGCAGTCCCTGACTTACGCCTCAGCCGGAGTCTCCATCGACGCCGGTAATGATCTCGTCCACAAAATCAAGAGCAGCGTCGCAAAAACCAAGCGTGCCGGAACCGACGCCGTCATTGGCGGCTTCGGCGGCCTCTTCTCTCTTGCCGCAGCCAACTCCGCCTACCACCCGGAGTCCCCTACCCTTATCGGAGCCATTGACGGTGTCGGAACCAAGCTCAAAATTGCCCATGCCGCCGGCGTCCACAACACCGTCGGTATTGACCTTGTCGCCATGAACGTCAATGACCTCGTTGTCCAGGGCGCTGAGCCTCTCTTCTTCCTCGACTGCTACTCCTGCGGCAAGCTCGACGTTGAGACCGCTGCGGCTTTCGTTACCGGTGTTGCAGACGGTTGCATTCAAGCCGGATGCGCCCTCATTGGTGGTGAAACTGCTGAGATGCCCGGCCTCTTCATCGACGACACCTACGACGCCGTCGGTGCCGCCGTCGGTGCAATTAACACTTCCGGCCCCAACGCCCGCACTATCCTCCCCGACACATCAGCCATGAAGGACGGCGATATTCTCCTCGCCCTGGCTTCTTCAGGTCCCCACTCGAACGGCTACTCCCTTGTCCGCAAGATCGTCGAGCGCTCAGGTCTGAGCTACAGCGATTCCGCCCCCTTCACCATGCCCTCTTCTTCCCCCTCTACCGCATCGAACGAGCCCCTCACCCTCGGCCGCGCCCTCCTCACACCGACCCGCATCTACGTCAAGCCCCTTCTCAAAGCTCTCTCCTCCACTCAAACCAACATCAAGGGTCTCGCCCACATCACCGGCGGCGGTCTCGTCGACAACGTTCCCCGCATGCTACCCCCCACCCTCACGGCACACATTGATGCCAAGACATGGACACTCCCGCCTGTCTTCTCATGGCTCAAGAAGAATGGCAACGTCTCCGCCCACGAGATGACCCGTGCTTTCAACTGCGGTATTGGCATGGTCATTGTTGTCGAAAAGGGCTCCGAGAAAGCCGTTAAGGAGATTCTTGAGAAGGAAGGCGAGACTGTTTATCAGGTCGGTGAGCTCAAGGTCAAGGCTGAGGGGGAGGAGGAGTGTGTTATTTCCGGTCTCGAGAGTTGGGATGCTTAGATGCTCCGAAGTCGGGGTTAGGGTTTTGGCAATTTTGAAGTACTCTCTATCTGTGCATATAATGGGGTTTATGAAAAGAGAAAAGGACGGCTTATGTTTATATTCATGTTTATGACATTACGTGCGATACAGCTACATATTACTCTGCGTGGTGCTCGATTTATGATTCTACTCTTCCTATCTTGCTATGTGCGATTGCTTCAGAGGTTGACCTTTTGAACTTATTATTAGATACCTTTGAACTTACCTTTAGATACGTACGGGATTTTACATAACGATACACCGACTCGGACTATTGTAGTTTAGGTGTAGAGGTGGTGAGTAGGCTGTGATTTATGAAAATTTTTGGTTCTAACTTCGACAAATCTTGAAGACTTACCTCTAAGTAATGACTACTCCGTAGGGCCCACGACCTATATACGGAGTACTTGTTTTTAGCAACCAGAATAGCGCCTTGCCAAGGTGGCGAATGTTAAGTAGTCTTTTTCCGACTGTACGGAGTATCTACTAATCTAGCCGATGCTCCCGTCGGTACCTGGCATTTGGCCATGCAAGAACTGGCACCGCATATTGGGTTGTTGCACAAAGATTAGCTTAATATTGATTTAACACGATGGAACTGTACTAAGATTTATTTTGGTTAGACTACTTTGTCATACTATACTGATATCAAGTTCGCTGTTGGCAACGCGCTGGTAGAGAATGTCGCAGGGTCAAGAGGAGGAAGGAGTAACAGGTCAAATGAGAATAGAAGAACAAAACAAGGACAAGGGTGATAAAGGTGCGCTCGTCAGCTCCACGGGATATCAACACTCTCGGCAGCCGTGCTCGAAAAAGATCGTCCGAGGGAAAGAAAGCTGTCCAACAAATATGAAACAAACAGATTCAAACAAGAATTGAACTATATGAGAGGAAGCTTCCACCACCTGGCAATAGAACCCATGTACAGCAGTATCCATTGACTTTTCTTGCCTTCGGTTTTCACAAGCTGCCTTCCCTGCGCCGAGTGACAAGCGTCCTCAAACAAACCGACTCTATTCCACAGCTAAAATCAAAGTTCCCTTTTCAGGCATTCTTCCTCCTAGTGCGAGTGAGAGACGTTCTGTGGGTCACCGTTTGTCTCGTTTGATCATTTGATACAACAGGAAATACGCGACAACGACCAGATACAACGCAAGAGCTATAGCTATTAGAGCAAAAACAATTTTGTTGAAACTAACGCGATGCATACCTTAGAAGCACTTGCGGTGCACGATCGAAGGACCGCTCTCATCGTACTCCTGCTTGGAAATCCACATCTGTTGGAAGGTAGACAGGGAGGCCAAGATGGAACCACCGATCCAGACGGAGTATTTACGCTCAGGAGGAGCGATGATCTTGACCTTCATGGACGAGGGCGCGAGGGCAGTGATTTCCTTCTGCATACGGTCGGAAATACCGGGGTACATGGTGGTACCACCAGACTATTGAATCGTTAGTGTCATCTAATGCAATGGGATAAAATAGGGAGTACTTGCCATAACGATGTTGCCGTACAGATCCTTACGGACGTCGACATCGCACTTCATGATGGAGTTGAAAGTGGTGACGTGGATACCACCGCTTTCCAGACCAAGGACGCTAGGCTGGAAGAGAGCTTCAGGAGCACGGAAGCGCTCGTTGCCAATGGTGATGACCTGTCCATCGGGCAGCTCGTAGGACTTCTCGAGGCTGGAGCTCTGAGAAGCGGTCTGGATCTCCTGCTCAAAGTCGAGGGCGACGTAGCAAAGCTTCTCCTTAATGTCACGGACAATTTCACGCTCAGCGGTAGTGGAGAAGGTGTATCCGCGCTCGGCCAAGATCTTCATCAGGTAGTCCGTCAGGTCACGACCAGCCATGTCGACACGGGATATGGCGTGGGGAAGAGCGAAACCCTCGTAGATGGGAACGACGTGAGTAACACCGTCACCAGAGTCAAGAACGATACCAGTGGTACGACCGGAAGCGTACAGAGACAGAACGGCCTGGATAGAGACGTAGAAGGCGGGAGCGTTGAAGGTCTCGAAGACGATCTGGGTCATCTTCTCACGGTTGGACTTGGGGTTAATGGGGGCTTCGGTCAAGAGAACCGGGTGCTCCTCGGGAGCGACACGGAGCTCGTTGTAGAATGTGTGGTGCCAGATCTTCTCCATGTCATCCCAGTTTGTCACGACACCGTGCTCAATGGGGTATCTGAGCGTGAGGATACCACGCTTGGACTGTGCCTCATCACCAACGTACGAGTCCTTCTGACCCATACCAATCATGATACTGTTTCGAGCGTCAGTGGTCACCGCCGGGCTGATAAATGGGGAATACTCGGAGAGATTTACCCATGGTGACGGGGACGACCGACAATGGAGGCTTTGCGACATAGTTAGCAGCCATTTCTTGTACTCGGCATAGAATCGCGAAGATACAGGGGGACGTTCACCGCCCTCTATGTGCCCACCGTTGTGCCAAGAGCACAGTGAACACATTGCACCGAGGAGGCTCGGAGACAGGGGGTGACAGGACCACTAAAGAAAGAAAGGGCTGTATATGGGATAATTGAGGGGCGACTTACGGAAAACGGCACGGGGGGCGTCGTCACCGGCGAAACCGGCCTTGCACATACCCGAACTAGGGAACCCCGAGTCAGCATTCGAACTTGACCATGGATTGCAACGTAGGATAGTCGTGCTAATCTTGTTGAACAATCCTTCCCATAGATCAAGGACAATGTCCAATCAAGATGTCGACGACGGCAGGCCATTGCGACCAGCGGCGAGACCAGGCGGATGTTCAGGGACAACAACGGAGGACAATCTGACATCGGAATGCCATCAAAACACAATCATGACATACCCATTGTCGATAACGAGAGCAGCAACTTCCTCTGAAGACAGCCAAAGACGGACAGGTTAGCGCAGATTTGGCAGACAAGGGTGGAGGGGAGGGGGAGTGAGCAAGCGAGGAAGCAAGGCGTTGCGTGGCAGAAACCTTACCTTCCATGATGTCTAGGGGTGGATTAAGAATCGAACTACGAAGAACAAGGAGAGAAAGGAAATGAGAAGGATGACAGCAAGGGAGGGAGCGAGGAGAAGAGATGGGATGATGGTCAGAGCGAGAAGTTGGTTGTTGTTTGGGGAGAAAGTGGAGGAGAGAAGGGGAGTCGAGAGTTTGGTGGTGGTCGGTGGGAGCGTAGCGGTAGCGGAGTAGTCAGCAGAGCAGCAGCTCGACAGGGAGGTTCGAGCAGGACAGAAGGACTGGAAAGGGGCTGTAGACTTAGTCTAGTCTCTTAGGCGCCAACGGGGCTTAGTCTCGTCTAGTCCTTGTCACCGCCACCACGTTGTTCTTCAGGAAAAACGAATACGCAGAGATACTGCTACGGCCATCTAAGTTCTATGGATTCTTTTGTACTGCCACCCGAGTGTTGCCTCTCAGGCAGAACGATTGTAAACTGAGGTGGCCTTGAGCGATGATGAATCCTCGTGGGGCAGAGGGTGAAATCCAAGGCCGCCAGCATCCCAATGGTTCAGACCGGCGCGTTCCAGTTTCCAGAATCCAGAGAACAGGGTCTCTCCTCTTATTCGTTCTATTATTATCGCCCTCTGCTACTGCTTGTAAGCACGATGACGACTCGCTTTCCCCGATTTCCAATGCCTAAAGGGCATCCAGGCTTCCAAATTCCTACCCCTCGTCGTAATTAGGAAACGCTGTGCCTGAACCCCATCACTATTCGCTCGGTTGAAGACTATGCCTAGCCTAATTCTCTAGTATCTCTTCATTTTATCAAGATTCAAGTCCAGACACCTTCCAACCTTGCATCGATGCCCTCCCCGTAGCTTACCGCCTTCTCAGGATAGAGCGAGTCCTACAATGCCATTGTGGCGACGCAGTTGAGATGCAAGGCATGTTGATGATGTGTTCCAAATCCCTAATATGCATCACAGCAAGATACTAAATCTGTACTTCGCACCTCAAGCCTGGCCGATATTAAGCCGCATAGACTAGGTGTATGACAGCATCGCGGGGCTCGAGCATGGCGGGGTAGGTAACAAAGATATGGATATGAAACCGCTAAAAAAAAGATAGAAGCATGGATGTCAAGGCCCTAGCTGAGGTTCGGTGCAAGTGAAAAGTATCTGATAGAGCTCCAGCTCTCAGAGTTGTAATAAACCAGCAGCACAGTGCATAAGAACGTTCGTTCCCTGTGTGCCCACTTGGGAGCCTGCTTAGCGTAGAACAAGGTGGAAAGTCGTCGCTGAAGCATGAAGTGTCTGGATCCAACAAGAACCATTTTTTGGTTCCATCCGTGCGCTCGCCGCCTCTTTTTGCCTGACAAGACATAACTATCTTTACCCATCTATGCTACCTCCCAGTGATTTCCAGTTATCTGAATTGTGAAAATTCCGTTTGGACATACTCCGCTAAATACTACTTTGAGTCGGCCCGGGCCTATCAACAAGAGAACAAACCGCAGACAGCATGGATCCAAACATGAACAACCTCCTCAAATGGGGAATTCAAAACTCAGCAGCAGGCCAGCAGTCGTCCGATAGCAATGCCACCCAGCCCCCCCGCAACAACATCACGCCGGAGATGCTCAGCGCGCTTTTTGGCGGCCCCTCCGACGCCGATCTGATGAAAGCCGCCATGGAAGCTTTGCGCTCGGACGAGGTTGATCTCGAAAACAAGCTGATCGCTTTTGACAATTTCGAACAGCTCATCGAAGGTATAGATAACGCGAATAACTTGGAGCCACTGGGTCTGTGGACTCCCCTCGTTGAGCTGCTGAAGCACGAGGAGGCAGATATGAGACGCATGGCGGCGTGGTGTATTGGGACGGCTGTCCAAAACAATGAAAAGGCACAGGATAAGGCAAGTTCGATTGAGACATTTCCCGCAATTGAAAGAGCTAACGATGTTGTTGAATAGCTTATTGTCATGAACGCCATCCCGACCCTAGTTTCCATGTCTACGGAAGACCCCAACCCTGCAGCCCGTAAGAAGGCTGTTTACGCTCTTTCCTCCGCCGTCCGCAACTACCAACCGGGCACAAATGAGTTGGTCAAGCACCTTCCGGAGGAATATTCCAGTGAAAAGGTGGACGCCGGAGACATGGAGGCCATTGATGCGATTATGGATAAACTGAGAGCGCATCCCGCTCCGTCATCCTAGTCGCCATCCCGTGCTGAAGGAACAACCCCTAATTTTGATACCCTACGATGTTTCTCCAACGGACCTGTCGCGTTTGTGTAAAAGACAGGCAGAGGCTTTTCGCGGCCTCACTTACGGCTCCCCTTGTCAACTACCTCGAGGCTGCCTAATTCAGTGTACCGGACAGGCTACCATCATTGAAGGCGCCGTTGTTCCACGTGCCGCCACATCTATGCGCATACGTACGCATGCAATCTGACCATATACGTATAGCGGAGATCTCAGCTACGTGTCGCAGCGGGTAACCACTTCGTCACTGCCTGCGGCATCACATTGAACGTTGCTCCACGGAGTACAAATCCAGAACAGTCGGGAATAAACTTGGCGCTATCAAAAGCATAATCGACCAGATAAAATATAGAGGCAACAGAATAAACAATGCATCACAATCCGCATACGCCGTTCATCAAATAAAACATGTTGGTTAGTACATAGACCGAGTCGCATAAAGTGCAGTACACACATATTGTTCGAAGAATGAATAAAACATTTCGGGGTAATATACCAAAGGGGGCTCATCGACATCACACTGCTTGTAGCAACAACACCTACAGCGCGAGGTTATAGGTGTAGTCGTCTTCAATGTTCTGAGAGATCCAAAGAACAACCGAGCTGCGTGAGTTAACAAATGCATCAACTCACCTCTTTACAGGTCAACTCACCTCAGCATCACAAGCCCATTCGAAATAACATTCGCAATCCCAAAATACAGCGTCGGCAGCGGATATTTCGGCATAAGGTACTTGAGAACCATGACCGTCTAACAACATGATACAATTAGCAAGCCGACTAAGCACAGGACCAGACACGAAATGCCCCCACGAAGATATCGGATATAGAACCTACCACACTTCCCGCCAAACCACCAGCAAGCAACGCGAACCCCAGGAACAGGACAAACCGCGCCTTCCACGCAACGCCATTCCCACTGTAACTAAAGCTGTCGGCTTGCAATCGCGACTTCTCAATCGAGTTGATTACAAGCATTCCCAGCGCGGAGCAGATTCCCGGAATCCAATCGACGAATTTGACGTGCACGGTTGAAGCATTGCGAAAGCTATGTGAGAAGGCTGCGGCGTCGATGAGGAAGAAGAAACCGAGGGAAAACTATATCTTGTAATCAGTCATAAGATCAAGTAGCCGGACGCTATGATGTGGTCTAGGATGGGAGCTGGATGACTGCTTACCAGTGCGCCTGATGTGTAGACGCCCGCATTGCGGACTGTCGAGTTGTTGAGCCATTCTGGTTTGGAAAAGCGGAATAGCCGATTCTCAGAGCCGTCCATCCTGAATCAGTTTGCTGTATTAGGTCTAACAGATCGGTAATCGTCAGAGTAGGAGGGGCGCTTGTTATGCTCGCGATCGTCGTCGATTGTATGCTTGAGGTTGGATGATGATGCAGCTGCCCGGCAGCTGCCCGGCTCGGAAAATCTGGCTCCGGAGTATACGATGAAGCAGTGAATGCTTCAGCCATCAACACAATGCTCTCTTAGGTTTCTTATCAGATTTAACCTCAATGCGGACCCAGTACTATCATGCTCATATCAAGCATTATCATATCAATAGTTTCTATCTCCTCCTTATGCAAATAGCCTATATACTTCATAACATCATGGGCTCGTAGCCTGGTCCAGCCAGTTCAGTGCTCTTCCTCACAAAATAGTTTTAAAAATCCATCAATATATATCATTGCCTTCCCTTTTTCCAGAATAAGTGGTGCTGGCTTACAACCATCCTCACCATCGGACGGTTCCTTCAGATATTTTCGCAGCGCAAAAGTTGAAGCACGGTATGTCGCGTGATACATGGCTTTGAATTCGTCTTCATCAGTGCTAGGGTTCGAAGCAGGTAAAGCCATGCTGTCACCGGACATCTGTGAGTCCCTTCCTTCAATGTGTGGAGGAATTATGTCACTATGAGAGAGGTTTTTGGAAGATAGAGGGCGCGCTGTGCGGTTGAAACCGTATAACCGCATACACGTCAAGATCGTACGGGTTATAGTGTTTTTGTTATCGGCGATGATATTTTCCACAGGCTTAGTTTCCAGAGGAGTCTCCTTGCCTTCGGAGGGCGGTAAGACAGCGGACAAGACACTTCCTCTGCGTGTGGGGCCTTCCGTTGATAACCCTAATACCGGTGTAGCCCTTCTGGAGGAGAGCTGACTTGCACAACCCCAACTGCTGCTAGGACGTGAATTCTCGGGGCGAGGTTCCGCCGCTTTGTTCGGGTGCAGATTCGAACTGATCGAGAGTGACCTAGGTCGGTGCGAAGCGATCTTGCTCAGTATTGGGAGGCCTGGCTCTTCTGATTCTCTTTTAACTCTATAGCCCTGCAGCTGTTGTGAGGGCTGTAAGATGCTCTGGGCCATCAGCTGGGATACAGCCTCGCCTCCCTTGTGCCGTACTCGCTTATGATGCTGAGCTACCGATTCAAATAGGGTTTCGACGCGCTTGCGCTTGGGACTGGGTGAGTGAATATCCGGAAGAAACTGGGCAAGCTGTTCATGGCCGGCAATGGTCTCAGTGTCGTCACGATCTGGAAGCGCCTGAGCTCTTGCGATAAGGGACCCGGAGATTGGCGTAGCATATATCCTTAGTTCTTGTTTGACGGTGCTGGACGCGAATTCTGCGGTTCCACGTGAAAATGATACAGGCGGCGTCGGTGGCCGTTGATACGAGGTAGATGTTGACAAAATACCATATACCACCAGGTTGGTGGTCGACGGCCCCGACGCCCTTGGCCGTGTAGCTCCATCGAGATCCAGAAGGAGCCCGACTGGACATTGTATTGTTTGAAAGCGGTCCCAGCCATCGTCCTCTAGCCATAAGCTTCCCAGCAATTTGTGTTTTAGCCATCGCGAGGTTCCCGGGTTACTCGTATGGAGTTCGAGGTTCGGACCGACGCGCGCGTAAAGAGGTATGAGAGCCGGGTTCACGTAGGATCTAAAGCACAAAGTAGAGCTCTGGAGTATATTCGATTGCCAACTAGCGGATTGATCGATGAGCTGTAGATCTGTGTATGGTTAGCGAGTGGATTTAAACCGGCGCAAAACGCCTACCTTGCAGTAGCGATTGATTATCGAGCGCAATGACACCAGACCAGATGTTCATCTTCAGAACTCCCTACACCTAGCAGCATACCAATCATAAGCGCATCATTTCAAGACTAATGTTGTTGGTAACTTGATCATCGGCTGGTCGCATAATTGAAACGACGCGAGCCAAATAGGAAAGCGCGCGCTCACGTGATCATGGTCATGTCATATAGATACCTGAAAGCTTTAGCACCAACGACAACGAACGACCTTTAATCAACCCCCAAGACTATTGGCACACATTCCGACTGCAAGGTGCTGTCTGCAATTTCTATATATTATCGCCGAGTGGCTATAGTACATCAAATAATCATATCGCCGAATAACAGCATGCATCATGAACAGAATATCATATCAAGCCCACATCGAAGAACTCCCAGCAATACGTCGAGAAAATAGATATTCGTTGAAACGTGGAAATAATAAGTCAGAGACCTTGAATTTGCGAGACGGGACGGGGAATTGCCTGCCCAAACAACGGCCGGATGCTCTGGGATTGAAGCATCACCCATTCAATATGATTTATCAACTCAAAACTCCTCTTGTTCCTGGAAAAACATGGAAAAGCTGATGATTGTTCCGTAAATCAACAGACCTCCGAGGATGGACATGATCATCGCAGGCACTTCAATGGCGCCACTGTGCGCGAGGACTGCTGGAAGAGCTGTGAAATGAACATATTAGCTCAGTTCAGGTAGTATAAGAAGCGCCATTAACGCGAAGATGCGCGGAGCACTCTCTGGCTGACAGAGTCCCATCGTCTGAGGTGGGCCAACATACCAATACCCATAAGTACCAGAAAACCGGTCAAGAATCGGCCAAAGTCAGCGACAGCATTGCCAGAACTGTCCATAAAGTCGTCGGGATTCGCACATCGTGAACATATCCAGTTCGGGAGCGGCGCAATAACGTAGGTCGCAACGACGGTCAGCGGCAGAAAGTTGTGCCAGAGAGCCGAGGAGAGAATCACAAGGAGAAAGCCAATGGCAAGGACCTGCACGCAGCTCAGGGGTTAGCAGC
The DNA here is from genome assembly GCF_003369625.1 of Aspergillus mulundensis. Classification (NCBI taxonomy): domain Eukaryota; kingdom Fungi; phylum Ascomycota; class Eurotiomycetes; order Eurotiales; family Aspergillaceae; genus Aspergillus; species Aspergillus mulundensis. Next base: position 1,758,955 of record NW_020797891.1, on the reverse strand, counting down.
CGGCTTTAGGCAGGAAAGAGGCCATTATACAAAGGAGAGAGCGATGATTGTTTTGAGTCCAGCCGTCATGACTGCGGAGACGCAGATGCGTCAAGCTCAAGCTTCAGGCGACGGCGCAGATATCGTAAAAGATCGCTTGCGGGGGCCGGAAGCGACTGGGATATGACTAGATTAGTAGAAGATAATGACAGAGCCTCAACTGATCTACTTGATCGATAGATGAATCAATGAACGAATTCGGGTGACGTGAGGCATGGAACTGAGGTTGGACTCAGAGCGGCAGCTGAGGCTTGGCGCCTGAGGCGCTTACCACCAGCCTTCGTGGAGCTCCGTTTGGACCTCCATGTTTTGCGTCAGTTGCTGTCTGCCTGCTGTCTCGCTTTCGTCTTTCCATCAACTCTCCTATTCCATTCGTACCTTCTAACTCCTCTACTACAGGAGAACGCTAAACTGTCTTTTGAGCTTAATCTCGTCCTGCCCAAGCCTTCACGATGTTCAGGAACAACTACGACAACGATGCGGTCACCTTGTATGAGCTCCCCATCCATGCTTCCGGGAGCGGGAACACTAACTCTTTTGTCCGATGAAGCTCCCCGCAAGGCCGGATATTCCAGGTAGAGTATGCGCAGGAGGCTGTGAAGCAAGGTTCAGTCGTGGTTGGGCTTGTCAATAAGACGCATGCCGTGCTGGTTGGCCTCAAGGTACGGCGGAAGCCCATCAGCACCCGTAATCATCCCCACGGCCGAGAAGGACAATGTCTAACGCCCAATTGCATCTATAGAGAAACGCCGAAGAACTCTCCTCATATCAGAAGAAGATCATCGAAGTCGATTCGCACATGGGCGTCGCCATAGCCGGTCTGGCTTCAGACGCCCGCGTTCTCTCCAACTACATGAAGCAACAATGTCTCGGCTCCCGAATGACCTACGGCCGGCCCCTGCCCGTGAACCGTATTGTCTCTCAGATCGCCGACCGTGCTCAAACAAACACGCAACAGTACGGAAAGCGGCCATATGGTGTTGGTCTGCTGGTTGCTGGAATGGATGAAGCCGGTCCTCATCTATTCGAGTTCCAGCCTTCCGGTATGACCCAGGAGATGCTTGCCTGCGCTATTGGAGCACGATCCCAAATGGCCCGAACCTACCTGGAACGCAACCTTGACAAACTTGAAGAGTCCAGCCGGGACGAGCTTATCACTCATGGACTTAGGGCTTTGAAGGAGACCCTCTCTCAGGATAAGGAGCTGACAGTGGACAACACGTCTGTCGGTGTGGTGGGACTTGCGGATAGTGGGAAAGTTGAGAGCTTCAAGCTCTACGAAGGACAGCAGCTTCTACCGCTCTTTGAAGCCCTGGACAAGTCAGACGCGAGTGAGACGAAGGACGAGGAGACCATGGAGGTCGATTCATAAATGGAGTCTATGCCCTAGACATGAAGATGCCATGCTCCTGTTAGGGGAAATAATACGACAGAATTTCACTGATGCCATGTCATGCCGTTATCCGTATCGGAGCTGTCTAAACTATAACTAATCAGCAGCTCTACAGCGCTAATCCTCTATACAAGCACTCTAAAGGGCCGCAGACACCCTTGTCTCAATCTATTCATCCTCCCACTTCAACTGGTACCTCCCCTCACTAACCTGATACTGCACCAGCTTCGGCCAAACCTCTTCAACAGCCTTGGCCTCCACCAGTATACCCTCGTTCTCCTTAGACACATACCCCTCCCTAACCGAATTCCTCACCCACTCCAATAACCCATCCCAATATCCCGCAATATTCAACAGCACAACTCCCAAGTGATGAATTCCCAGCTGATTCCACGTCGTCATTTCCATGACCTCTTCAATCGTACCGAACCCACCAGCCAGCGCAACAAATCCACTCCCTGGGCCTCCCCCGCGCACCTTCTCCGCCATCAGCCGTTTCCGTGTGTGCATGTCCGCCACGATCGTCGTCAGCCCGTACTCTGAGGACGGAACGTTGCCATCCTGACTCTCGCCGACAACCCGCTCGGCTTCTTTGCCGCCGCCTCCGGCAGACGCGGACGATGTTGAGGGGGTGCCGCTGTTGCCATTCTTGTACCCGGGTTCGATGCTCACCAGAGCGCGGGGTATGATGCCGTGCACGGATTCGGGCCCGGAGAGCGAGACGAGTGTGCGCGCGATCTCGCCCATCAGGCCCTTTGTGCCGCCGCCGTATACGAGCTGAATGTTGTTCTCGTGGAAGATCTGGGCGAGGCGTCGGGCAGTGTCCATATGTGCAGGGTTTGTGCCTTCGACGGAGCCGCAGCTGTAGACATTGTTAATTTCGGATTCTTGTTCAAGTAAGGGGACAATTGAGAGGTCTTTGAGTGTAGGGGATTTTTCTTGTAGGGGTCGTAGAAGGAAAAATCGTAGAATATACATGCGGGGGAGGGGTAATGCTTCGTTCCCCGACTTACAAGACACAGACCACGGGGCGTTTTGTTTCAGTGGTTGCCATTTTGACGGATTGGGTTCGATTAAGTTTGGAGATCGGGGAAGGGTTTTATGACCTGGGGACTGGGGGCGTACGGTTGTCTTTATAATACTGAGTGACGTTATAGATGGGGCGGCGAATTCCTCAGACTTGAAGCAGATACAACGAGATGAGTCATATGGAGGGGCTTCTCAGAACATCGTGAGCATTTCATTACAATGACTGCCTATCTTCCAATTTATGCGGTAATGCATGGCTACATAGCACGAGACATACTTTGCTTACTCTTCGGTGCAGGGTTTGATTAGCAATGGGTATCGCTGATTCAAGATTCTCGAAGCTAACTCGCCGGTTTGCTCTTCTTTTTCCGCAGCTTGGGCTCCTCTGCAGAACTGCCTTTGTCCGACACTTTGCCCGGCGTATCAGCCTTGGCTTGCGGCGTCCCAACTCGCCCTGGCACGGTTGTACTAAGAGGTTGTGGCTGCTTCGATGCTGCGCCGCGATCTGCTTCACCCGTCCTGGACAGAATAAAGGATCCCGGCTCTCCCATCAATGGACTCTCGTCCATATACTCATCTCCATACCGAGCTACAAGGTTGAATGAGTCCGCGAGGGACCGTATGTCGTGAATGGTTGAACCATTACCAGATTGTGGTCCAGTAAAAGACTGTATTTTATTTGTAGCATCAGCATCGGGAATTGGTGTGTTCTCTTTGCTTGTTTGCGACTGTACGCCTGGCTGACTGGCATCCGTTGATTTGGGCGCCGGTGGGAGGTATGTGTGCCCATGCGATGGGGTGAACTTGGACAAAGTTGACGCAGTCTTGAGCAAGCTCGTGAGAGAGGCCACTGCGGAAAGCTAAACAACATGCAAGGTTAGTCCTAGCGATACTGACTGACCAGGGAGCGCTCGGGGCACCACGGCATACAATTCTGTTCCCAATGACGCTTGATACCGAAGGAGCCATGTAAATGCAGTCTCCAATCACAAAGAATGTGGCCAGGACCACGACCTCGTCCTCAATGCCGGATCGCTTCCGCCGCGTCTGTTTCCGGATTACCCACACGTTGGACGGTTCATGCGCAAACTGGGCATTTGCCCCCGCTGCAGCCTGCAATGGGTCATAGCCAACCATGAACTCCAGACCCTGCATAGTTTTCAGCCGGCCCTCAAAGGCTTCTCTTGTCTCCACGAAGTGACGGAACGCTTCATTATAGTTCGCCTGGATTGCTAGAGAGGCATTGTTCGAGGTTGCGTCAAAGAAGGGTGATTCGGCGAAGTAGAATAGAACTAGCCACGGAAGAAAATTAATTGCATCAATCGACAGATGGGGTTTCAGTGAGCGAGATCCCTACTGTTGTTCGAATGAAGATATCCACCCATCATCTGGACGTGGGACGGGGATCGCCATAGGATTTCCTCCAACGAGGTGGGATCCTGAGTGCCTGCCATTCCGAGTCGTAAGGGCCGTGGTTAGGCTGAATGTTGGAAACGAAATGTTCTTGCGGATTATGGAGTTTTGCAGGGCCAGGGAAGAAGCTCGGTTTGGTAGCACTCCGCGGAGTACAAGCTTGTGTTTGTGCTGTTTGCATCGAAGTACCTTGGGTAACCTGTGGGATTATGGGCACTAATGCTACGAGTAGATCGTGGGAGTATTTAAGGTGCAATAATATTGATATGCTTTCACGAGCCTTCGGAATGAATAAAAAACTGCAAAGCTTGAGGTATTGAAGCATGTTTAGCATATGCAAAAATAAAAAAGGCCCATTCCCACGCTGAATGTTGAATCCGACCAATCTATCGTGTCTAAAAAAAATATAAAGTTCACATCAATCGTCATAGGCAACTGTTGAAAATCGTTGCCACGAAATATATACATCAAATGTTAGACCACACCGCCCTTATCATCATCTTCTCGCATGAGAGGGCATAAATATGCCACAGACAGTCCGTAATTTGGTGAGCATCTCGTCCCACTCACCTTGGGCGCTGCTAAGCATGGTCACCGCGCCTCCAGCACCAATCCGCCACTTTTGAATGTCGTCGTTGTCGCCAGAGGAGGTAAAGGCCGTACGAATCAGGACGGAGAAACTTCCTCCTCCTCCAAGGTCGAGAAAGCCCATCACGCCAGAGTAGATCCCGCGCTTCCGGCCCTCGATTGAGGCAAGGTGCATGCAAGATCGTTCCTTCGGGGCCCCAGTCATGGACCCGGGCGGTAGACACCGCTGCAATGCAGTCAGTCCGTACCCAGACATGTTTGACGACTGTAACCGTGGTAGGCTTTTCGCGGCATAACCAGGTCGACAGGGGTCAACATGCCCTTTGACATGCGTGATCATCTGATAGACCCGCCCGTGATCCTCCACTTCGAGTAGCTTCTCGACGTGGACGTTGCCCGCGCCGCAGATGCCATAGAGATCGTGCCGGATGAGGTCCGCGATCATGAGGTTCTCGGCCATCTCCTTCGTTGACCCGAGAATTTCTCGTGCCTTTTCCATCGTCATGGTGTCAGACTTTCTGACAGTTCCTTTCATCGGCTTCATCTCCAGGGTGGAGTACCGGTCCCAGTTGAGGAAGCATTCGGGGCTGCTGCTCACAATCTTGACAGTTCCCAACCTCGCATAGGCACTGAACGCAGCAGGATTGTATTTTCGTAGTCGCTTGTACAATTTCCAGGGAAACTCGAAGCGCTCAATGGGAGAATCCGGCGAGGGAAGAGTGATGGATGTTTCGCAAGTAAGACATAGCTCGTACGATTCACCGGCCCTTAATTCGTCCTTGCAAGCCTCGACCTGATTCAGATAGGCTTCTTCGCTTGGAAACTGAATTACTCCCTCGCCCAGAACAGAATCTAGAAACTCATCGTCCGCGGCGTTGTTTTCCGATGTTGGCGAGATCTCGACGCACGAGGCGCGTTCCAGCACTTTCAAAGCATGATCTAACCAGCCAGCTGGTAGATCATCTTCTTCTCTAGTTGATTGTATGGTAACTCGACTTGTCTCATTGTCAACAACAATGCTCCTGTCAGTCCACAAGAGGCTAACATCTGGTGGATCGTCACCGCCAGCGCTTCCTCGAGAGCAATAATCATCTCCAAGGCTTCCATTTTCATGTTTCGGGTGAGCAAGGCAAGCCAATCCGAGTTCATAGGAAAAATAACCTAGGAATCCTGCCCAAAAGGGAACGTCGTTGTTTCCCGATTCGACTTTCTTCAAGTCCATCAGATACCTTAAAACATCCCAAAACTGAGAAATAGACATCACTGCTTCAAGCTTTGTGTCTGAAACATTCACGGCGTCGCAGGAGCTAGAGGACAGTGGCCAGCGTTGCATTACCAATGACCGTCGCTGGGCATAGTATTCGAGCCTCCAGCTCCCCGGACTTGGTACCGAAAGGACACTGTAAGTGCCATTCGACCGGAATAGAACTGTTGGAACGCCCGGGTTGTTGAAAAGTTCGCAAACTGCTTCACCATCCAGCTGACATGACGCGAGGGATCTAGAGGCGCAATTGAAGGAAGAGGACGCACTCCAATTCAGCATCGTGAAAGCGGCATCTGGCAGACGAGTATCCTCGCACGAAGGTCGAATTATATCTATAGGTGGACTCCCATACCCTTCACGATCGTGGCTCTTGTTGTATTTGATGGCCATATCCCACCACTTACGGAGCAGCTCGTTGCATGTTTCCCGGTCAGACTTGCAAGATTCGGGGTGAAACTGCACCCCCCAAAAAGGTTTCTTAGTATGTCGAACAGCCATTGGGATCCACGTAGCGGAGGAAGAGGGATCATCTGGCTGGATAGAAAACCAGGCAAGAACATCAAGGACCGAACTTGGAGGCGCCGCGCCGGCGCGTGAAGGGGCCGTTATTGGTTCAGCATATATGGCGTATAGTGAGTGATACAGAGTGACTTCCAGATCTTGTAGATTCTCAAAAATGTCTCTCTGTGCTGTTGTAACCCGACGAACCTGTCCGTGCAGAGGTTCCGGTAATCTCCCGATAGGAGTACCGTGATGAAGACACAAACTTTGGAAGCCAAGGCAGATACCTAGGACCGGCAGCATATGCGAGCTGTCGATATTCCAGATATCTGCCATAATACCAACATCTTCCGAGACATTGGGGTCCCCTGGTCCTGGTCCCAGGACGACTGCATCGTAGTGCTGAAGAAACTCCAGCATGTTGCCGTCAGGCCATTCCGCATCAATCATTATCACCGTGACGGTGACCCCTAAGACTTCCTCGAGCATAGATATGACATTATAGGAGAAAGAATCATAAGCGTCGACGTAAAGTATACTTTTCCGCCGCATACCCCGACTAACGCTGGTGTTGTCCGGGCCGGTATTTGACGCCGTCCAGTCTCCAAGGAGCGGCGCCATCATGAACGCCTAAGCTGGAATGTATGAGAGCGTGATTAACAGAGAGAAAGATAGCAACAAAACTACAAATTTGAAGGACGAAGGTGGAGTAAATGATAATCGACCAAGAGAATCAGGCTCTTCTAAACCAGCCAATCGCGGGTCGGTAGCGCTAAGATATGACTGGTAAAAGTCACCGCCATGCTTATTTCTGATGTGAGACGCGCATGGCGAAGATTTCTCTTCGATGAGTCAAGTTTTTAGAGAGCGTCTCTGGAAGACCGAAGGGATTTGATGTTTGGTGGTGGCGCCAGCGGCGAAACGAAGAATTAAGGGAAAAGACGGGCAGCCAGTCTGGCAGTGGTGGGTCCCCATCTATTCGCATGGACTGATTGTTCCACGGTTCAATGACGCCCCAGCCTTCTAGAATTCGATATGGGAAGGATATATGTATATGCAAATACATGCAGACAGCTTAACCAAAGTCTATAGTCTACCCTCTTTGACAGGGCAAAAAAAATTGCTCTTCTAACAACAACGCCCTCATTGCTCGGGACTTGGACTCGTCGTAGTTGCACTGGCGATCTTGGCTGCAACCCTAGGGAAGTATTGGCTCACAAAGCTTTCTCTGCAGCAGAATTAGTAGCTGAACAGTCGCGGCAACGAGGGAAAAGAGGATTTACGTGTAATAGCTATGCGCAGAGCTATGGTCTGAAACGAGGTTATGGGAAAGCTCGTGTGCCAAAACCACCCACCAATAAACTATTGCCTCAGCCCGGTCTGGATTCGCTTTTTGGAGCAGTGCTTTCTCATGCAGCTGCTGAAAATAGTGATAATTGCAGAATATACTGCCAGCCCGATTGAACCCAATGGCCTTGGAGCCGGGGTCATAGAAGATGCTCACAGTATCAGGCCGCAGCGAGAATACATCGGCGCAGTCAAGCTAGGTGAGTTTGTGTTAGAGTCCTGGGTAGCATGGTAGAGTAGTAGTGAAGAAGGGAGGGACGGGCATGTAGTGCATGCTTACAAGTATAGACCCAAACAAATTCATCCCCCTACTATTATTGGCTAAGAATGCAGACCTTTCGACAGTTCTGGCAAGGAGAATGTTGACTCCACACGGAAGTGTGGCAGCAAACTCCAGGTCATGGCCGGGTTTCTCATCGCAATATGATTTCAATTCATTGATTTGATCGACTTGTGGTCGGGAAAAGACACCAGACGAGCCATGAGGCCGGCTGGATTGCACGGCTTGGAGCAAACTTCTTTGTGTTTGAAGGGTAGAGTTGACCGTCACCGGAGCTTCATGGCGAGGCTGTTTCGGTTTCGGTTGCTCAATCGGGGGCTGTGGAGCATGATCTTTAGGAGTATCCGGCAACGGGGCAGTCTCGCCGAAGGGGTTCCAAGACGACCGGTTACCCTGGCTGAAATGCTTGGTAAATGAGGAGAACAGGTTGCGCTTCTCTTTAGGCTCTGTCGGTGAAACGGGCCGTACATCCTTTGACGAAGGAGAGTCCGGAAAGACCCCAGGCATCGATGTCGGGCCCTGCTTCTCAGCTGTTTGGTTCTGAGCTTCTTCGATTATGGCTGTTTCCTTGTCCTGTAGACGCCGACGTTCTTCCTCGAGTTGTTGTTGACGCCGAGATTCTGCAATTAGAGCCTCCTGTGCCTTTTTCTTGAGAATGCGTTCAACGTTCTACATGGTCAAGTCATCAGTATATCATCAAGACCACGGGATAGTTGTTGTTCATACGTAACCACGTTCTTTGAGCTCCAGTAGATCAGTTTTCAATAGCATCTCCAATGTTAGAGCCGAATGAAGCTTTGGTCGTGTGAGAATCAAGTGGGAAAGCGCTTGACTGATTTCATAGAAGTCGTACGTTTTTTGAGGACATATTCTCATGACAAATTCTCTGTTCACTTCCGTAACTATCGCCTTTCTCTCCTGACGGTATGAAACATTGCGACCTTTGAGAGTCTTCGTCAGAACAATTGACTGAACAACTTGCACTTTGAGGTTCTTGTCAATCCAACGACTATCATGCCGGATTCCATCAAGAGGCTGGTCATGTAGGAAAAGCCTCGAGCGTTCTCTGATCAACTTCAGTAGTTTCAGTCCGGCGATTTGGTCAGGGACCACCGCTCCCCAGTTCGCCCGCTCTTCCACGAGTTGGCTGAGCGGCACGGCACCTAAAGCAACTGCGCAGTATTAGCGGGTTTAGTAATGCGATGTAGACCATAAGCAACCTACGATAGAATTTCTCCAATATCTCTTCTTGAGGAGACTGTTTAGACATCAGAATTAGTAGGCGTCGCGTGAGTTGTGGTTGAAAACGAGCAGAGACATGACGTACAGAGAAAACGTGGTCCTTGAATAGTACAAAGCTTTGGAAATCGTCCACCACGATCGTATCTCTGGCCGCGGCCAACGTCCATTCTCGGATACCTTCTTCTTCAGCCTCGTCTTCATCATCAGAATTATCGACTGTCTTCTTGGCGTCTTTCCCCACTTGGACCGTTGAAGGAATATCCTTACTGGCCAGTAAGAATGCCGACTTCCGCATCTCTTGCATTAGATCTTTGTGCTTTCTTAGACTGGACATGTCCTCCGCCAAAGTTCGCAGGAGTCTCAGATACTTCTCTGCCGACTGCAGAGTAGAGGATATTCGAGCCGGTTCCCTGACTACCATCTGTGCAAGTTCCACCTTAGTTGGTTCACTTTTCGACCCGACGGCCATCAGGAAGAGGTTTGCATCCTGGCCAAAGTCCACAAAGTCAAAAATATCCTTATAGTCTTCGCCATCTCCGAGATAACAGAGTCTCGGGGCCACACGGCGCGTTGTGCTGCCCTTGCTATCATCTATGTGGACCGGCACTATCTCGGCTTTTCCAACACGGTCTATATCTCGCGTGGTGAGTTCAGACACCCTTCCAGCAAGATACTTGTAAAGTGACCTCGCGTCTCGCTTCGTAGATGGTGGCCTGCGGATCAATATATCAAGACAATAGGATAATTTGGGGTGTTGTTGGACACCCAACTTAGAAGCATGACGGTGAAGGTCCTTGCGAAGGATATCAAATCCGAACAGAGCAGCACCTTCGTCCGTATAGCACTTGCTGGGAGCACTGGCTTTATGATTTATTTCCGCGCCTGCATGGTTCTCATTTTCGGTTGGAAGAAATTCATCGGCCGTCGAACCGCAATCAAAAGCGCCATATCCGTTAGACTCGAACTCAGTAACGAAATAAGACATGGCCTTTCCGTGTAGAGCCCAATCGTTGCGCTGGGCTGCCGAGGCCATGATTTGTGTCAGCGTAGTGAGTTTTGGGGACGTTTGAAGACCCAGCCTAGCGAGAAACTTGCCCTCGGCGCTGCTTGATATGTACTTTCCGGGCCACTCGAGAACCGGAAGCCCTAAGGCTCTAAGAGCATCATTCGGCTCATAGAGTTGCTGAACCTTGTAGTGGCTCTGATTTGGCGTTCTCGCACCATTATGGTCTATGATGGGCTCTGCGGTGCAGAAGCTGGTATCCTTGAGCCGTTTGATGTCGCTGGCAGGAATATCATTGCTGACGGATGCGAGATATCGTATTAAGTCGACGTGGCTCCATTTCCCCTGGCCCGGGGACTTCTCATCAGATTCACCAGGAGTATTGAGTAGACGCTCGAAAATGACACCAAGCTCGACCGTCTTACGCACACCAAGAGCAGACAGGAATTTCTCTTTCACTCCCTGAAGTCCATGAACAACGGGCAGGTCGTCAAAGAGACGGACGGAAGGAAAGTATGCTTCACTCGGGCGCTTCATGCCGACTCTAGTAGGAATCACTTTATGCGCTTGCAACTGATCGACCACGTCCTGTTTCGAGGACTGACTTAGACTTTCCCAATGTTTCGAGATAACTGGAAGCACCTGTGCTGCGAACACGGGCTCCTGAGTGAGTCGTTTGCCGGTCTCGACGTTGCTAATAAGCCAACACAACCAGGGGACTATATGCAGTTCTTCCCAGCCAAACAGCTCTAGCTCCTTTTTGCTCAGAGCTTTTGTGTACTTGAACGGCATCACAGCGGGTGGTAAAGGCAGCTCAGCAGGTATGCGCTGAGGGTTCAAGAACAGCGATACAGCTGAAAAAATGACCAAACCAGTGTTTTTGCCACTTTCATCATCGGCGGAAGCCACCGCAACATTCAGTATGCTCCTGACAGAGTATATGTCCAGTTGACCAGAGACAGCCCTTCGTCCCAACCAGGCAAGGAACTCGGTGATTTGAGAGGATTGCAGCGAACTGCTTTCTAATTCACGTTTGATGTCAGTGACCGTAACTTCAGTTAGAAGTCCTAGCAGTGTCAACTTTTTGACGAACTCTTTCGAGCCTTCCACGAACTCATCTGGCAACACAGGAATAGAGTCCAGGAAAGTCAAGTCCTTGGAAGCTAGGCGCGCTTGATGACTGTGGACAACGCCGCAGCTAGAAAGCAACTCGATGGAAGCATTTTTATTAGAAGTCCAAAACGCATCCTCAACTGTCTGTCCGAGCAAGGATGAAGGTGTGGACTCTCGAAACACAAACTGATTTGCAGTGTGGATAGCCTCAGGAAGAACATTTACAATGTCATCTTTTCGGATCTTTGACTGCTTTGATGGTTCCTTGGCCGTTATTATTCTGCTTTTCACTGAAGCCATCTCTGCGGACCATGCAATTCGACAGACTATACCTGCTGCTCTCAACATCTCCGTATTCCATTTGCGAATGTACCTCGTGTTCAGATCAATGCTTTCTCGCTCCACGGTCGGAATGACGGAAGGAGCTGAGATGTGAGCGTTGAGACCGGTTGTTTGCTGTGTAGGAAACCCAATAAAGACCCGACCACCCTTGGATGGTAGTATGGAGGATATAAACTCAGGTTCAGATGATGCTGACGTTAGACTTGTATCAGTAAGCACCGCAATTGTCGTCTTCTTAGGTGGAGGCTTTAGTGTCGCTCGTTCGAGTTCGCTGCTTAGAGATTGACTGATAGATGTCTGAATGCTTGCGGTATTAATATGCAAGAAAACCGATGCTGTTGAGATCTTCGTCAAGTCCCCTATGTCCCCTGCGACTTCTTTCTTCTGACTGTCCAACGGCTTTCCAGACGAACTCTGGGTGAGCCTAGACAGAAAACTGCGAAGCGATACTGTAGTATCTCGAATACCCTCGACAAGCGTGTTTGCATTTGGGTTCCATTCAAGGACGCGCATCCAGGCGGCATCTACTTGAGCAACCTCCCTCGTAACACTGGTAATCGTCAATAACCCTTCTTGTGTTTTTGTCTCGAGGTCTTTTGGTACGGCGAGAGTGACGCCGGGGGCAATCTTTTTGACTAGGCGCAGTATATTGCAGTCATCGAGCCATAGCTCTATGCATTGAAGATTGACAAATGTAAGGCTGCTGCATAAAAATTGGCATAACTGAACCAGAGACGGCACAGGCGAGGTATCATTGCGATATTCCAAGACAAATGTTGTCTCAGAAGTGGCTTTCTCGTTCAATTGCACTTGGCGTGTGTACAGAGCGTTGCCTTTCCAATAGAATGCCATGCCATCTGTCCCGGAACAGACGAATGGTTCGTCGAATTCGTCGAACACGGAATAAAAACCTACACCGAACCTGAAATGCAAGTTTGAGGTTAGTTGATGAACCAGCTGGTCCAGATATATGTAGACGAAGAACTCACGCGCCAATCTTCGTCTCGTCTGGATTACCGTCGGCGATACGTTTCAACCTAGCCCAGTCTTTCTCACTGAACGGTGTACCGTTATTGGTAATCAAAAGACGTTTGAGTGTATGGTGGGATATAGTATGTTTGATCATAGTCGCGCTGTCGGCAGCTGAAGGTAAAGGAACCGTGGTCGAAGGTAATGTCTCAAACTTGATCGTAACTTTCGTCGCATTAGCGTCAGCTGCGTTCTGTATCATCTCTCGCAAGACCGTCCTTTGTGTATGTCAGTGCAAATCTATATGATGCGAAAACGACCTAATACAGTGGCCTCAGCTTACCATTGACCCGAATAGCGTGCCAGTACTTTCGAGATCAGGCCGCGTGTATCTACAGTGACAGCTTCTTCGTCTGCCCCAGATCTCATAGTACGCGCTTTGAGCGCAGTAAAATCAACATTTTGGGCCATGGTTGGAGATCATAGAGCACCCTTAGGTAGCACCAGAGTCAGATTGCCGGTACTGTGCAAGTGAATAAAAGGACCTGGAGCGGCTGAACGGCAAAACAACAGAACAAACAGAAGTGACGCAGAGTGAAACGAGAAGAATATCGATGATATTCAAAAGGAATCCAAAACGCCTGTAGATATGAAAAAAAGAGACGAAGGCCCCTCATGAGGGTTCCGATCGAAACAAACTCATTGACTGTGTTGTGTTGCCTCGGAGGATGCCTCGAAACTCCCGCTTATCGGAACGCAGCTTATCAGCTTATCAGCTTATCGCGGGCGGTGTACGCAGCGGTGCCGCACTGCCTGGCCAGTAGTGGCTGGGGCAGGGCGCTCCGCAGGCGGTCACGGGCCCAGGCTTCGAACGCGGCCGGAGGAACAGCTGGTGCTAAATGAATTATTCCAGTAGATATACTCCTACAGTAGCCCAGAACTACTTTATTGTTGCTGCCGTGCACCGGCGGGCAACGTGACCAAGGCACTGCTGACATCAACCGCGAGCCCCAGCCACGACTCCGAGCCCTCTCCTGGTGCGGTTCGCAGGATCCTCAGGGCACTCGTGTGCGCCCGGTTGGAAGCAGTCCCGCACCTCCGCATCGTCTCCATTCAGATGTCACGATGGGCGTTGATCCTCTCTCACCCATTGCGCCGGCGCGCCTAAGAGCATTAATACTGCCTGTAGGCCGGATTAAGCGATCTCGATTTCTCAGTTTCGCCGCGAGGTTGCAAGCCGAAAATGTCGTGCGCTTGGGCGATATTAGCCCCGATGCGCGGCCTAATCGAAGTGAGTGGTTCGAGATGGAAAAATGAGTTTTCGACATTGCCTATAGTTAAAAAGTTGCATGGATCATGTCGCTAATTAGCGTTCAAACATAGACATGTTCTCTCCGTTAGCATTTCCCACGGGCGTCATCCTATACGACCTTTCTTCCTCCATGCCCCCCATCTCGCACCTTGAACTGTACCCTTTTGAAATCTTCAGGGAGCCACTGGTGGTCCTTGCAATAGCCGATGGGACGGAGCTCACCGGCGACATTACCCAGAACGGTCCCAAAACGGGTAGCGACAAGTCACCGAAGCCAGAGGGATTAGATCAACTTCAGCGGGACCTCGAGCTATTGAAGGAGAAGAACCCGAGGGCGCTGGTACATCAGCTTTTGATATTCGACTACGCTGGGGTCGGGAAAGTCTCCAATGGTCCGGATAACATCCTATGGATTCCACACCCGCAGGCCTCTAAGGCTACGACGATGAAGACTGTACTGTGTGATATCACGTCACTTGTCCTTTCTGAGATGGACGAATTCGCCAAGACAATTCAAAATATTCCAACCATTGAGTCGCCAAAAGCCTCCTCATGGGGGCCGCATCGCGGGCCAGATTTGCGCCGGCGCCCAACAGACAAGCTGTTCCACAGGATGACAATGCCTGCACAACTTTCCGCAAATCTAAATACTACCCCCGAAACCCCTCAAGGCTCTAGCCAAAGCTCACCGGTGCCTGAGGACCATGAAACACCAACAACGTTCGATGAGATCACTCGATCTATACAGCTGTCTAGTCGTTCCAGCACCGCCCTAGGCAAACCGGGTTCTTTACCATCATCTAAAGAGCATAGTAGGGACCGCATGTCAGTGAGCGGCCTGAGCGCGACAGATCGAACAAAGAACCGAATAAAGGGTCGCTCAGGTGTGGTAATAGGGACTCTTTTTCTTCAGTCTGGCCGGTGGCCGGATGCTTTGAAGGAACTCGTTGAAGCTGCATCTAACGCTAGAGCTTGCAGCGACTATGTGTGGCATGCCAAAGCGCTCGAGTCAATTCTCCTCTGTTTACTCATGTTTGCTTGGGCGGGCATGGACTTTCAGGTTTGTTATGGCCCTCCACTGGACATGCTTAGTTGCTAAACCCTTTCCAATCAAAGGTTCCGCCAATCTGCTATCCTATTGCCGATAAGTCTTCTAAGGCTTCGGCAGCAATGCCCTTTGATCAAACGACGGGCCAGTCGGCGGGGAACAGAATTATCTCTCTCCAGAATCTCTCAAATCTTCTACCGGACCTGGCAAATAATATCCTGCACCTGTATAACCGTGCGGCCAATATTACGGATGAGCCTCTTCCACAGCTTATCTTCTCTGAAACCGTCATCCGTCTGTCAAGGTTATTAGCAGCCACGCGCATCCGTGACGGGACCCTGGACGACGTTGCTCTGAAGCACATTGTAATGAATGAACCGCTACAGCAGCTAATCCGGCCTGAGCGGCCGCGTGGGCTGACGATACTTCGGAAAAACGAGATTGCAAACTTTTTATTCCGTGCGTTGCCGCTTTCTGCTGGCTCAGATTTGCCTGCGACAGACGCTATACCCATTCTCATCGGCGTTGTCTCTGTGTTAAATACGCTTGACCTTCAACGAAAAAAGGCGTTTGTTTTAAGAGAGCTTCTGTCTATCCTGGTCCCAGCCCTAGTAACAGCTCGCAAAATTGGAGCTGCAGAAGTTGGCATCCATCCTGCAGCAGGCTTGTCTTCTCTCAGTGACACTGCGTTTGATATCAATGCCCTCGACGTGGGTCCAGGGAATATGGACCGCAGCATGCGCTCACTTCTCGCTACTATTGGGGAGGTATACGGCGTACAGTCTTCATCTTGCGTTGAGATGGGGAAGGGAAAGCTTGAGGGTGCCACTGATCCCCAGACTTCCGAGTACGACTCGATAACAGCAATCACTGAACGGGCTTTCCGGCACGTCGTCCTGGATCGTTACGGCGACTTGAACCTTAAGATTGATGTTCTCAAAATGTGTATTAACTCATGTGAAGCACTCCCAGATTTCGGTGGTGTCCTGCGATTCACCGTTGAGCTTCTCCAAACCATTCGCGGGGATCTTATGCTCTCTAGATCCTCCTACACTGCCCCTTGCTTGCAACCGGATGAGCAGAATCGCTTGCTGAACAACATCAAACGCACCGTTGGTGCTGCCAACCGGCTTGGTGTGGCAGGTCTGGAGGCCGAGTATTGGGATGATTTCTTGGTTCGCGGCGTTGAGCTGTTATCTTTATCTGATCCTAGGAGACCCGTTCGGCGATCTAAACTGGAGCTTGACGCTGTTACTTCTACCAGCGAAAAATCCACCAAGGATCCGTTTCTATACAATCCCTTTTCCAAAGCAGCGGGCAAGGCTTCGGAGCTGCTCATGGTTTCTGGGGAACATGCGGCTTTCCAAGTCACCCTTCAGAACCCTTATGAATTCGAAGTTGAGATTGAACGGATACGCCTTGAAAGCGAGGGTGTGACTCTGGATGCTGTGGCAGAGTGGATATTGCTTCCACCACTGTGTCTCCAGGACATCACAGTATATGGGATAGCACAAGAAGAGGGATCATTGAAGGTAACCGGTTGTTTTGTCAAGGTTCGACATTGCAAAGAGCGAAAGTTCCCCATATTCAAAAACTTCTGGAAGCCTGATATAGAGGCCAAATTCAAACGAACCGGGTTGGCAGCCAAGAAACCTTCGGTTGAGCGTCCTCTATCCTGGAGTTCAACATTCTCCAAGGATGGAAAATCATCTACAAAGAAAGGACCTGACACGTCCTCTTGTGAGGTGAAAGTAATTCGGCCGCAGCCCTCGCTTGTTATAGAGTCACTGTCGTTGTGCCAATCTGCAATTATGGTCCTTGAAGGGGAGAGATCGTCCTTCAGCATTACGCTGCGCAACGTGTCGTCTTGCGATCTTGATTTCATTTTATTTACATCTCAAGACTCGACGACCAAACAGATTCAGACGGCGCTAAGTAACAAGGACTTGTTGCCGGTCGAAGTGTATGAACTGGCGTTGAAGCTCTCAAGGCCAGCTCTGCAATGGCGTAGAGAGGGCTTGAATCCGAATGACTACTCCATCCCAGCAGGGCTATGCGGTACATTTATCGTCGATGTCACCGGCAACCCCGGACTGCAAGAGGCTACCGTGCAGATCGATTATTCTAGCATCGGAGGCTCTTACGAGGCACTGCCTGATATCCTCTATACGAGACAGTTATTCATTCCGCTTACTGCAACGGTGAACGCGAGCTTGGAAGTGGCCCGCTGCGATATACTACCCTTCAGTAGCGATTTTGCATGGTCGAATCATTCAAAAATTGGCATCAATCCTCCCCTCAGCACGATTCCTGAGTCGCCAGACTCCGCCAGCAGCGACCACTTCGCTACCGTATTCTCAAACCTAGCGCGAGGTACTTATGGTTCTGACCACTGCATACTTCTCCTTGACCTCCGAAATGCATGGCCGAATCCGTTATCAGTGACTTTGCATGTCACGGAAAAACCTCAGGAGCCAACCGCAGGTGCTATCACGAGTATTGGCGGGGCCGGCCAATATTCGCTCCATGAAGTTCTCCAACCAGGACAAATATCTCGGTTTGTTCTCGTTCTACCCCGCATTTACGTACAGAACCCTCACGCCTCGATACCTTCTCTGAAGACTGGGTCAAAGAGGCAGTTCGTTGTCAGCGCGCATAAGCTTACATTCGATGCCGAAGCGGCGGCGCGGGAGGCTTTCTGGTATCGCGAAGAGCTGCTCAAGAGAGTCAGCGGATCATGGAAGGAAGCTCTGGGCGGTCGTGAAGGAATGCTTGACCTGAGGAATATGCGCTTCACTGCACGCATGGTCGATGCATTCCGACTCGAGGACGTGGAAACAAGTTTCTTCTTGGAACCTTCGTTCTCCGAAGACCCTGAAGACGACACTCCAAGTAGCGTCATCCGAACAGGGAAGTCAAAGTACAAGGTCGGAACAGACGAAATGCTGGATCTCACCGTCACCGTCCACAACCGCTCTTCCAGACCTATCCAGCCCCTCATTCGACTTCAGCCCAGCCTTCGTAACCAACCAAGCAACGTTGCGCTAGATCTTCCCAGGCGTCTCGCGTGGACAGGCATGCTACAGCAGGTTCTTCCCGTTCTGAACGGCGGCGAGAGCATCAGTACCACCGTCGGGGTTACAATCCTCTGCCGAGGCGAGTACGAATTTGGCGCCACAGTCGAAGAACTCAGGCTGCTACGTCCACCCTTCGAGACCGACGGGACCAAAACTACGGATGATTCGTCCACCTCCAATCCCTCCGACGAAGGATTCATCACGGATACATTTGGCGTGGACATGGCCAAGAAACGGCGGATCTGGCACGCCCGCGAAACGTGTGTTATGACTGCTCATGATTAACGCCCAGATACATAGACGGCGAGCGTTTTTGTACTATCTCACTAAATCTAGTGCACTGTCGCCCTGAGACGGGGGCTCAGCGGCTATGATGCCTATCGTCTAATCCAATCGATATATGTACACTTATGTCAAGCTTGCTGATCTTGCAAGTGCAGTTGGTGTTTGAGGATGAAGATATAAAATGCTTGGACTGGTGGGCTGTTTTGCACTCCCTCAATCTTTGATTGCTTGTCTATGCTATATAGATAGATTTGCTTGGTTGATACCAGTCTCTGTACATACCCTGGACGATGGCCTAATGTGTCTATACATACACGTTATTGACATCTGAACCCATCAGTATCCTTACGGTATTCTCTTTTATTGCAGACGCTAGAATAGCGCGAGGCTGGAGGGCGAAGATCAGTCACGCTAACTGCCATACCTTTACCAGATGAGCGGTTCTCCATAGGTAAATTTTGACGGGCAGCGCTATTGCTGGAAGCCCACTTGAGGAAGCGTGTTTGGCACGACCAAATGCCCTGGTGTAGAACATGGAGTTTTAATCAAGGTAGGATGGCTACCAAAATCCGAGCCCAGTCCAGTTTTATCATGCCAGCATACGACCGTGTTCAATGTCACAGGTCCGCCACCAAATCATGCTCTCCCCTCCTCATCTTGCTCCTGCATGTTTGGCGTATGCCTATCCTTTCCCTGTCCCCCCGAACCAACTGGCTGATCCGTAAATGGGAAACTTAGATATTTCCAGTCCTCAATCTCCTCGATAATACATTTGAGCCGATCACGGATACTCTCTACCGCATAAGTTCCCAATATAAGCCTCAGTGGCGGATAAGAGCAATGACCCAATTGCCAAACCAGATGCGCCGCCTTGACCGCACTAGCCGGCTGTTTATCACCTAGCCACATGAGCATCCGTTTTGCATGGGCCGCGGGCGACGTAGGCGTGTTATACGGGTCACTGGGCGGCTTTACAAGGAAATGACCGTACAAAGGTAACGGCGAAGAGAGGTTATGCACGCTGTCGGAGCTGGGAAACGGTTCAGCAGAGACTAGATCACCCACGTCATCGCGGCGCATATGGCCCGGTTCCACGAGCGTAGTCTTGATATTGAAGCTGTCGACTTCGTATAGCATACTCTCCATGAGCCCCTCGACAGCATACTTGGAAGCACAGTAGGGCCCCAACCCCGGCACACCGAGCGCACCAGAGGTTGAGCTGAAAATGAGATATCGGCCCGAGCGGCGTTCTCTAAAATGAGGCAGCGATAACTGAATCATATTGAGTGTCCCTGTGAAATTCGTCTCGAACTGGTCGCGAATGTCGTATTCGTCTTGGTCCTCGCAGGCGCCGATGACGCCGTATCCGGCGCAATTTGCGATGATGTCGATGCGGCCGAAGCGCTCGATTGTGCGGTCGATGGCTTGCTGAACTGTCTCACGGGCGCGCACGTCGCAGAGGAGGCCGAGGCAATTTTCGTGCTCTTCTTCGAGCTTCTTCATTGCTTGCGGGCTGGTTTCAAATGTGCGACCGACTGCTGCGACTAGGTCATCGCGCGAAAGAGCGGTTTTCACAAGGGACCGCCCCATGTGGCCAGTTGCACCAAAAATCTATATCGCGGCAATTGAGCAATTTAGCGTATGTGCGCTTGAAATATTGGAGGGTTGGTGCCGTACCAGCCAGACAAGCGGTTTGGGCGGGTTCTGCGGGCCTGGAGGATCAGTCGTTGAGGGGAGCTGGAGCTTCGGTTCACGATTGTTGGCTGCTGCAGAGGGCGACAGGGCCGTTGTCGCCCTCGGCGGGGATTTGTGAAGCTCCATGAAGTCAAGCTTGTGGAGGTAGAACGTGCAGTTCCTGAGATGTTGACTCGGGTCAAGAGCCCTCGCTGTTTTATCTCCGGTTCATCTCCGCATTTCGAAAATCTGGGGCCTCGGCATCTTCATGATTGCTCTAAGTACAGGGTACGACTTCGCCGATTGTAGAATACCGACAGCCCAATCAACATATTCATGACAAACTCCGAATATATATCTTACGGTACTAATGAATCAAAACACCGCCTCCGGAGCCTCTGCCTTTTGGATATACATAACGCTACGCAAAAGGCAGCCATTAGAACGCCACACGCCGCAAAGAGCACATATTAATCCATGTAAACACAGTTGGGTATCTACCGTCCAATGTCTCTCCGAAGCCGTCCAGCGGCGGTGGATGGTGCAGGCTCCGGCCATCCGCTCACAGCATCATCGACTTCCTCGGTGAAGCTCTTACTGTTGTGAACAGACGTGCTGGCTAAGACTACCCGTATACCCGGTGAGCTGGCGTTGACCTGAGTTACCATCTTTGCCTCTTCGTATGTTGTTCCGCCAATCATGAAGATAATGATATCTTGCGGCTTGTCTCGGATATGACCGCCACCTTCAAGGAATGGATACTGGAGCTCCTTGAGCCTGCCCTTGATCAGATTCTGCAGAGTCGCTTCTAGTCGTGGCGAATGCTGCGTATAGACATTCTCCACGCCTTTCAAGCCTTTGAATCTGTCACGTGCACCGGAGAATAGCGACGTTGATTCAAACAGGTCAGAGAAGCCGCCGGCAATAGGCGGGGCCTGCAATGAGTGGTGGTACGCGAGTAGTTTCGGTATGATGTTGACCCGGTGTGAAGGTACATTACCTGCCGTTACAAGCAGATCAAGGAGGATCGGAAGAGCGTTTGACGGCTGCTTTTCATATCTAATGGCATATAAAGCCACCAAGCGCAGCTTATTCTCGCGAGGTACTGTGGGTACCTGGATGATTCTTTGCAGATTCTGGGAAGGGTTAGTTAAATATCAAGGGCATATCGAATGGTGACTCTGCCATACCTTCAGGTCGCTGTTATGGTTGTCGTTGCAAGCTAAACTCTGTTCTAGTTCACTCACATCAAGCAGAGTCTCCTCCCCTACTCGCCGACTAAGCTCCCCGACCAGCGTGACGTGTTTGCTCACATTGCCTGAAAGTTTGCGGAACTCGGGATAATCTTCCACGAAGCGCTTCATATCGGCAATAGACTCGATGTTCATCGTATTCTTAGTCTTCACTTGATATTGTTCCACGTACTCTTTGATATTCTGCCCGAGGTCTCCAAAATTCTGAAACATATTCTTCTTGAAGAATGGGTCTTGGTCCTGAGAAAGAACAATTTCCCGCAACTCGGGACGGATTTCTGGCACGTCACGGAGATCGACTCGTCCATTATGGATGCCCATTAACTCATGCACCATAGCTTGATAAGTCCATTGTGTTAGAAGTGGCGTTATTGGATCATCGCGACGGTCGAGGATAAGTAGAATTGGGGGCGTGTCGGTTTTGCGAAAGTTGAAAAGTTGCTCCTCCTGCGTTAATTGATAGCGAACCTCGGTGGCCAACTTTTTGGCCAAAAGGCTATTTTTCTCATAACGAATGAGCGGGTTCTTTTTGAGAGAAAGTAACGTCGCGACCACGCCCTCCGTTGTTCGCTGCAGCGCATCCGCGTTCCACACATCTGGGGAATTGGCCCAGAGCCGCTGGTTTGGATAACCTAGATTCAGAGAACATAGGTCCGGATTAATCACTAGAAAGTCGGCAAAATGTTCCTGGACGACCCGCACCACTTCGTGTACATCGGCTTCGGCCAGGCGTTCGAGGGACGATTTACGGATAATGTTGCTTAAATAGATGTAATATTCGCCGTACTTGGGCTCGCGGAGCTCGTCGATAAGAAGCTGTATGGATGTCGCAGAGGGCCGCACAAAGCAAAGACAACGTAGATGTCTCATTCTCTCTCGAGCAGCGTTATCCACTCGGTCGATGAGGTATACCTCGTGGTTCAGCAAGGCAGATTGAGTAATTGCAGTGGAGACGATTGGCACCTATCGAAGGCACCTATTAGCACCCAGTTCGCAGCAACTGACAAAAGAGGAATTGCGAGTGTCCCACTGTCTCACTATCAAGTAATAGTATCTTCATCTTCGATGTGGAGGAGCCGGTCGTTGATGGATCACCCGCGGTGACCATCTTGGAGATGTAGCCGGACACCGCGGCGACGACGTCCATAGCGATTGTTAGTGTTAGCAAGATGGATAGAAAACAAAAAGCGTAGCTTGACAAGAACACCGCGGAATCATGTGAAGAGGGTGAAACTCTGTCTGTTCCTGAGGAGGGAATGATGGCGGCGTCCGAGTGGAGACCTGATGATCGGCCCTGTGATTCCGTCATGCTTTCTCAACCATCAACGACTTCTTCAAACCTCAACATCTTCCCTCCTCTCCTCTACTCCAGACATCATTGTCCTTTTTTTTTGCCCTTCTTTTTCTCAACCTGCTACTCTATGTTGCTCTCCTTATAGTTTACTCCCACTCGGGCACTCACCATGTTTCCAGGCATTGACACTTGTGCGTCACTTAACTTTTTTTGCACCCTACTAGGATTCCGGTCAAGTCGAAGCTTTAGATCGAGCCAACTAACGTTGTCCTTGCTTTTCTTCAGTGTTCGGTTATCCTGCTGAGATAACTGGAGCTTCGGTCGATGAGCGTACGTTTGTCCTGACGCTCCTTCTCTTTTTGTCCCGCTCGAACGGTTCAGCTAACAGCGGGGTATTTTTTATAGTAAAACTTATAGCCTCCTTCCTCCTTTCGTACCCGCTGGCAGCGCTTTTGAAGAGGATCCCGGACGCTCAGCCGTGGAAGAAAAATGCTTTCAATATTGCAGTGTCGCTATTCTACCTCGTCGGGCTGTTCGATTTGTGGGATGGATTGCGGACCCTTATCTATAGCTCCGCGGGCATCTATGCTATCGCCTACTATATAGATGGCTCAATGATGCCCTGGATTGGCTTCATCTTTTTGATGGGCCACATGTCCGTCAACCACCTCACTCGCCAAATCATGGACAACCCGCAGGTAGTCGACATCACTGGGGCCCAGATGGTCCTTGTGATGAAGCTCTCTGCTTTTTGCTGGAACGTACATGATGGCCGCTTGCCTCAAGACCAGCTGTCGGATCCGCAGAAATATGCCGCAATAACCAAGTTTCCACCAGTCCTGGACTACGCGGGCTATGTCCTGTTCTTTCCAGGTCTCTTTGGTGGACCCGCATTTGACTATGTTGCGTACCGTCGATGGATCGACACTACACTCTTCGAAGTACCGCCAGGCTCTGATCCGTCCAAGGTGCCACGCACCCGAAAGAAGCGCAAGATTCCTCGGAGCGGGACTCCTGCTGCCAAGAAAGCAGTGACGGGTTTGACATGGATCGTGGTTTTTCTGCAACTTGGGTCAAGTTACAATAAAGATACCCTGTTGGACCCTTCTTTCTTGGATTATTCATTCCTCCGACGAGTCTGGATTATACATGCCTTAGGATTCACGACACGGGCGAAATACTATGGCGTGTGGACCCTGACTGAAGGTGCCTGTATTCTGTCAGGAATGGGATATAACGGGTTTGATCCCAAGACGGGCAAAGTATTCTGGAATAGACTAGAGAACATCGACCCCTGGAAACTTGAGACGGCTCAGAACTCGCATGCCTACTTGGGAAGCTGGAACAAGAACACCAACCACTGGCTGCGGAACTATGTCTACTTGCGCGTCACTCCCAAGGGGAAGAAGCCCGGGTTTCGGGCTAGTTTGGCGACATTCACGACCAGCGCCTTTTGGCACGGCTTCTATCCTGGATATTACTTCTCATTTGTTCTAGGTTCTTTCATCCAGACTGTGGCCAAGAGTAAGTACAAAGGCCCGAGCCACATCCCTCTTGTGCGTATTGCTCACGCCGCCTAGACTTCCGACGTCATGTTAGGCCCTTCTTCCTCTCTCCAGATGGGGGTACACCTGGCCCTTACAAGCGTTTTTACGACTTTGCCAGCTGGCTCGTAACCCAAGTCACCATGTCTTTCGTTGTTCTGCCGTTCATCTTTTTGACGTTTTCTACTTCGACGTATGTCTGGCAAACCGTCAACTATTACGGCGTCATTGCCGTCGTTGCGTCTCTCGTCTTCTTCGCTTCGCCAGCGAAGGGCTTTCTCCTCAAGAAATCGAGATCGCGCGCCGAGCGTCCCAAGGCCGTACGCTCAACGAGCACGGAAAGCATCCAAGAACCAACCCTTGGTCTTCCAAACGACGCCATTCAGGAATTTGATGATGCAGTGCAGGAGATCAAATCCGAGATTGAGTCCAGACGCAGAAAGGGCAGCGTAGTCACGATGCCTACAGGCGATGAACTCAAGGCTGCCATTGAAGACAAGATTGGCCGTACACTCGGATAAGCAACTGCCATTACTTCAATGCAGTTGTTAATGCTCAAAGTTTCATCAGTGTTTCCAGCGCCTTGTCTCTGTTTAAACCCTACCCCTGTCGATCAGTGGATGACCAGGTACACTGCTTGACGGGGCGCTCGCATATAGACTATAATGTAATATGGCAATTTGAACGAACTAGACTGATCAATTGTTTCTCCCCGCCAGTCTTATGCTGTTCGAACATGCCCTACGTAGTATCTTAGCTGCTATACAAACTCCCAACGGCAATCCGAAGCCTAAGTCACTCATGATCGAAATAGAAAATTCAATAATTCACTAAACAAAGCGCTATGCGTCGAAATAGAATGTATGATTGTATATAGCTATAATATCTGCCACAACCCCAGAGCAAAATCCCAATGTTTGTACATCAAGGCATAAATAGTTTATAAGAGAAGAAGGACGCCGATGCAAAGACTCCCAGCTGATATAATATAGCCAGTAAAATGGAGCCAACCAGTAAGAACGTCCGTAACTGTCGTCGTGAATAAAACCCGCGGTGAAACCGATTACCCTTTACTCCACGATAACGATGACCCTGCCATCGATCAAAGCGATCGCAAAAGGACGAGCAGAAGCAAAAACAACGCCGGGCTGAATGAAGGGAATGAAAATGAGTATAAAACATTATGTGCATCACGTCATGCAATCATGTCGAGGATTCCTTTGGACAAGAAGCGAAGAAGCAGTCGAGAATAGAGACGGAGATAGAAAGGGGAAGGTCGAAAAGCGAGAACGGAAGGGAGTCCAAGCTGCCGGTGGGGCAGTCGCGCTGCGGACTGAGGAGAAAGGAGGAACAGGCATGGCCTGTGGCGGAAATTGGAGAGCACCTGCTAGGTGCAAGGAGGCCGATTAACGGCGCGAGGAATATTAGTGGGCTGGACTTCTTATAAGCCTACTGTGGTTCCCACAACAGCCAGTGTGATCTAGAAGTATTAGCCAAGAACAGAGATGACGCGTGGCCGGGCATACAACGATAGCAACGATCACCAACCCTAGAGGGTTCATCCAACGATTGAGGTTTCTCCACCATCGAGCATTCAAGTACCGCTTGCGCTCAAGGTCATGGAGTCGCATCTTGAGCGTTGCCTCAAGCTCGGGTCCGCAGCTTTCCTCAATTACCATTTCCGGTTGCTTTGGCAGGGGGAGAAATGAGGCGATAAGCCACGCTAATTGAAGGGCGATACGTCAGAAGAGGACCCATTTCGTTGATTGGGGTAAATCTTACTGAGGGGACAGATGAATCCCAAACAAAAGGACCAAACTTGGATGTTTCGCCGCCCAAGGATCGGTTCAGTCCGAGAATCAAGGGATGGTGCACGCCAAACGCTCGATTTCGCGGCAACACCGCGTTTATCAGGAAACAGGTGAGGCGACCAACTCTGTCGCAGTCGGTGAAGAGACGATGCAGTCCTTGATATAGAAGCCTCGGATTTTTTCGCCCAGTGGCTTCGAGGGTCTCGGGCATCTGCAACAGGTTGCGGTTTAGAGCTGCCTCGAGTCTCGTTTGTGAAGGTCCTAGCCCGGGTCACAACGCTGGTGAAGCGCTGAATATAACTGGAGTTGGAAGTTGGAGGTCGGACTGGAGCCGGGCGGTTGACTTCCTCCACCAGAGCTAGTGTAGAATTCCCGGCCTCTTCTTCAGCCCTATAATAAAATTTGGCCCACGTAGGAATGGCGTTTGTGACAAGGCTAGAGCTCGTGCCGGGACGCTGATTGCTCCGCACGCTGCTGCTTCTTGAGCTTGAAGATTGGCTATTGGGAACGCCAGGGTTTGTGGGACGCGGCGGTAAGCTAGCAACGCTGTCCAGGAACTCGTCATCTTCCGACTCGTTCACCATCCATATCGAAGATGAAGTGAGTCTTTGACGGGTCAGCGCCGCGGGGGGAGGCGTAAGATCCTGTGATACAGTCCTCGAGTTACTGCCCGAGGGAGAAGCAAAACCAGAGTTGTTTTCGGCCGACCACCGGGACGTTACGGTAGAGAGGTGAGATCTGAACCGATCCGATGCATAATCCACAGTCGGTTCATGTAGATTATCCTCAGACGAGCCTGCCGAGTTTGATCCGTTCTCAACCCTTGAGCCGGATGACGAAGGTGCTCTTAAAGTCGGATATTGGATAAACAAGCCACTATCAGCCACAGCTTGCCGTATCTCGGAGCGCGGGCCGCTGCCCGAAGACGATGTGGCGGAACGAGAATGGCTCCTAGCCCTAACACTGGGCCGGGTTGACATTGACCCCATTGAGGGAACCTGATGTGGGGGACTGGAGCGAAAGGATTGAGAGCCCGAGCGCGAAGGCCCTAGCTCGGACGAGGAACCATGGGTCCAAGGTGCGGCGTCTGCATATCGAATGACAGTTCCCAGCGAGTTCAACGAGGATACCGAATTCGATCGGGAGCCAGAATCCGGGTTAGACGAGGCACCAATCCGTACGAAATTGAGGCTCGAGGTGTCCAGGGAAACGTAGTTAGGGCTGGATGGCGGTCCTATAGGGATAATGTTGGGGCTTGTATTACTTGACGGGGCATTCACTGAACCAGAAGGCTGGCGAGAGACAGAATCATGAGGAACGGTCTTGATGGTTGGCGCGTTTTGAGGGAGAATGGATTCTTCATCCGAATAAACAGCAGTCGCGGCACTAACTTGTCGAACGCCGACTCGTTCGTGGTCAAGCAGCTCCGAGTCCGGGAAGGAAGTTTTGCTTGAGCCGGGATCATCCTCCCACAACTGCGGTGGCGTGTTGCCGGCATCAAAAGTCGAGGAGAGGTCCCAATCACCTATTGAGGGATCAATCAAACTGCTGTCGGCAATGCCACTGTTATCCGTAGAGTAGGTCCCGGTGCATGTACTTGGTCCTTCGTCGATTTGGAAGCGGGAGTCTGGGACGAACTCATGCCCTTTCCCAGGTCGTGGAGGAAGAATTTGTTCCGGCTTAGTCGGATACGGCGTGGCTGAGTAGACATCACGTTCCTCCTGCTCCGGGTATCTGTCGCTGACGGCTCGCATGGATGCAGGCAGGGAGCACTCGTTGGTATGAGATGGTGTGCGCTCATGAAGCGCTCTCCGTCGGGGAGAGGAATCGGTCGAACGCATATTGTTGCAGTGTCGATTAATTCATTATCAGGAGATACCTGTCGTAGAAGTATAGAACCGGCGCAAGAATGCAACTCCCAGAGCGGCAAGTATATCAAAACAAGGGAGAATTGGTAAAGCAGAAAATAGACCGAATGTCTCCGCAAGAGTATTACCAATTAGAGGAGATATATTAAGTATCGCATAAAGCGATGCGATGAATTGAACGAGTGCTCGACCAGCCGCAATTTGCAAAGACAACGGACAGCAAGTGTGGCTAAAGCGCGCTCAACACGTTGCTGCGTGTTTTTGTTGTGGTCCGTAAAAATTCTTGACGCTGTATCTAGTAAGGAATGCCTTGAAAGTGACGGCACAATTCGACGTGATAAGAAGAACAACGGCGCCCAACGGTTATGGGATGAAAAGAGGGTAGATCCGACCGATGGAGCAACAGGACCAGTAGTAAACCTGATATAGCCGAATAGAATGGAGCAGATGATGTAAATAACGGTACGTAAAAGAGCGTCTAACCGGAGACCTGGGAGCACCGCTGGGGAACTGTTTCTAAAGGAGTGACAAACGACAGAACGACTGGAAGGCTGAGAAAGAGACGGGACGCAATCTGAAACAGCGGAATACCCGCAGTTATCTCTTTAAGAACCTTTCCCCCCTTCAGCCCTGGATTTTAGTTGCCCAGCGGCGGTGAACAGCGCAGGAACTAGACTCGAAAGGACCCAGGGGCCATGCATAAGAGTCTGGAGCGCCGTTTGGATTCGCGCGAATTGACAGCAAGACAGGGAAAAAGGAAGCTCGTCGAGTCGTCGGTTATTAATATTATTTTAGGAGAATGCCCGCCTTTCAATTATTTTTATTTAGCAGTTGTCTAGATACGTAGTACTCCGTAGTGGGTTCGAGTTTGATTGCAGCGGTCCCTCTTCGTCATCCGAGATCGAAGACCGGAGATCGGCCCTTCGAAGAACGTTTTCGAAAACGAAGTTTTCAGGTCTTCAACAAAACGGCAGACGGGGTCGAGTCAGGATGGGGACCATAATAATGGGGATTCCGGCATCATCTCGATTGCAGCCGTGCCGGTTATTCCTCCGATAAAATGACGGACCTGGACGAACCCAAGTTCATTGGCCTGCGGCTGGGGAGTAGTCTAATCATCTCGCTGTGTTATTAAGGCCTGGCCGGACTCGCGGTTTGACTGTAGATGAAAATGTGCGTGCGTATTGATTGATTGACTCCTCACCGTCAAATGCGGCAGTTCCTCCTAGATAGGTTGGCCAGTTGTGGTGGAAAAGAGCGAGGGGTGAGAACTGCAAGGTACACTTAGGTACAGAGTCTCCCCGGGCCACTCAGTCGTACATGCAGCATGCATAAGCGAGTTGCGTTGGGTGAATAGTATTCATGCACGGAGACCTGTTCATTCCACTTCCTGCATGCTGAACAAACTCATCACATTTCCGAATCCTGCTAGAATCACGCAACCATGGTCCACGATGGACTCGGGGGAGAATAAAAGGTATAGAGTCTCCGAAAAACAGTGGAAGTCCGAAGGCCAGGAACCCCGGGCACTGAAGCTGGACCAGGGTCGATCCACTCCGTCGTGGCTGAGTGCGCTAAACAGACTCGAAATCTTGGAGAACCTCAAGGCTCATTATTATTTGGCATCACGGGGAAATTTTTGCCCTGATGATCCAATAACAGTCCGGCGTCAGGGGCAGATACGGTTAAAACCGAGAAAACATGCATAATCAGCCATTCAAAAAGCATCGCGGCGGCGCGGCGCAGAACGCAGAACGATCACCCCAAGACTGCCAACTCATTCAGAGTGGAGTGCTCCGAGCTGGTAGTGCCTGTTACTCGGAGGTTATCGCACGACGCATGCTTATTCTGGGAGATAATATAGTTAAGGCATTCTGGGGTGACTGATGGTTTATCGGCAGCGTTGGATCAGGGCAAATCAAAAATATAGCTCACGAACGATATTTGGCGGCCCAAAAAAGCGGTTGATGACAATAATATCCATCGGCGTCGAGATGTCTGGGGCTGGTGAGATTGCCGATGGCCGTGCGTGGTGCCTTTAGATTCAGGCACGAATACTCGTAGCTCCCTTTGTCCTCGCCTCAACAATAGCAGCAACAATATTAGCAGGCAGACTAGATGTTCCTGAGGGTCGGACTATCCTCAACATTGTCAAATATTTCTATGTTTATTATTCATTAATCCCCGCTCTCCTAATGCTGACAGCCTCCTTTCGTCGTTAGTACTGTTTTCCAGGGCTATATTTGTTCGTGTCCCGCCCCCTATTTGCCTGCTCTCCCGAGCTTCAGCTTCTGGGAGACTCTGAGAATGGCCCCGGTTAGCGGCCTTCTCGCTCGTCTTAGGACTCTGTACTCGAAAGAACAAGGTATATTGCCTGTTTCTCTAGAAGCATCCACCCCGTTGCGCCTTAACTGATCATTTGGCGCAGATGAGCCGGCTATCTCGGCCCAGGCAGCTGCTGGCATTTCGGTATGTTCTCCTGGTCTGAGCGTTCCTCAACGCCTTGAACAAAGATAGTGTCATCATCGCCCATCAAAAAAGGGGAACACGAGGAAAGGAAAGGGATGACTCGCGAGCGAAGTGCTCCAAACCTCTGCGCTCTCCCGAGACAGCATTAATCGTACCATGGGGCAGCTGCTGATCTATTTGGCTAGATCTGTTTGACCCTGATTTACGTGCTCCCATTCTATGTCTCACCGGCTACGCGGCCCTCCGCTACTCTGAGTCGTGATGCTCCGTCTGTGATCAGAGCCAGGATTCGAGCTGTAACGCTGTCCTGTCTCATTTGTAGTTTGGCTGTACTATGGCTCATTGTTGCGGAAGATGACTCGTCCATCCTTCATGCCCTCAAGCTCATGGGTTGGTGGCCGATCAACTTTACGGACATCCTCCGTGGTCTATTTTTGACTGCCCTACTATTTACTGGGCCCATCTTTGAGCGCGGAGTTGCTGAGGGCGAGTGGAGAGAATGGTTCAGGAGAGCCCGTATCTCTGAAACTCTAGGTGGCTGGATTGGATGGAGGAACTATGTCGCCGTGAGTTGTTCGTGGCCCAATTCACATGGCTCATCTGGCTAAGGGTGATATAATACAGGGTCCTATCACAGAGGAGGTCATGTTCAGATCGGCAATAATACCGCTCCATCTCCTTGCCAGAGTGAACCCAGGACGTATCGTTTGGGTCGCCCCCTTGTACTTTGGGGTCGCTCATGTGCATCATTTCTATGAGTTCCGATTGACCCATCCGGATACCTCAATCATTGCAGCAGTGCTTCGCTCTGTCTTTCAGTTCGGATACACGACGGTTTTTGGCTGGTACGCCACTTTCGTTTACCTTCGGACTGGATCTCTCTTCGCGGTCATCCTAATCCATGCTTTCTGTAACTGGTGTGGACTTCCCCGGCTATGGGGAAGGGTCGAGGCTGTGGTTCCAATTGGTCCTACTTTCAATAGAGGAAAGGAGGACTCTGACAGGAGCCCAGAGTACTCTTATGGCCAGCTCGGCCTTGGGTGGACTGTCACGTATTATGTGCTCCTCGTCGCAGGGGCCATTGGGTTCTCTTACACCTTGTGGCCGTTGACAGAGTCTTTGCACGCTCTAGCAGATTTTGCCGCAAGTTCGTGATCAATAGAAAACAACATGTTTTTGGGGGCGTTCTCTTGGCTTGGGCCCCAAATCCCTGGATAGCTGGATGGATTCTCATGCCCCGAAAGGCCATCTTTAGGGAGGCGCTGCTGGATGTAAAGGCATGGCAGATTGTATGATATAAATACCCGTACGGGGTAACTATATTATGCCAACAAAATGCATAGTGTTAATATTCTGACGCTCATTCGTCGACTACTTTCTCCGCATTCTGACTGCTCCAGGCTTATCGGGTCTTATCTCCGAGTCGGCCTCGGTGTCTCGGGGAACAGCTTTTCCTACATCATTTTCTGACCAACAGGCTGCGTGAGGTTTTTCTCCAGCAAATGCAAATATACAGCATTATTTAGAACTCGGCATCTTATTTACACTTCAACCAAGCAATGGGGCTACTAATTACAGGCTGGCGATCATCTGTCACCCGACAGATTGGGACCTGCTCGCGAACAACAACCACAATCCGATGCCTATCAAGCTCCAATTGCCTTTCAAGAGAGAGGCGAACCCCGTTGGACATCCCGCCGCCGTTTCCTGTGACGAAAAGCTGCCCTGAGCCGAAATGCTCATGTCCCTCGACTCCATCCATGCCGGAAGGACTGCCGCTCGACCATGACCATCCGCTGAACGGGACAATGGCGGCCTACGCTCAGCAAATAGTTATCTGTACGGGACAAAGGGATTGGAGAAGTCGAATTGAGGATGACGGGAAGGATCAACATTGGGGAGAGCTCGTGAGAGGCCTGAAGAATTTAATGGGCCGCGGCGGTCCATATGCAGATGTAAGCCGCATTCCGGTCTCTTCTGCGCACTGCATAAATATGCCAACTGACTTTGTTGTTTCCGTAGCCCTTTAATAATGTTATGGTCACGAACTCCTCATTGCCTCCTACCTCCACTGGCCCTCTCTCTCCCGGTGCTGCCTCGGCCTTCCTATTCCCCAGCTTCAAATACTTTCCTTCGATACCGGTTGGTGTGACGAAGTTTGCGAAAACTAATGCTGACCTCTCGACCTTTGTACGAGCATTCCTTCTTCCCACACAGCTTAGTCCGATGATGGAGACCTTACCCGAGCCGCGACATAGCGAGTTGCTTCGAAAGCCGGAGTTGGCGTCCGAATTCCCCGACGCCGTGGATATACAGTATTCCCCGGTTATTTTGATTTGTGGTCATGGAGGCCGTGATATGCGGTGTGGGGTTATGGCGCCAATTTTGGAGGAGCAATTTCGAAGAGTCTTGGAGTCCAAGGGTATCTCTACGCCTGTTGGCACTGGCAGTGGCAATTTTGATAGCCCGGATCGTGCCCATATCGGACTAATCAGTCACATTGGTGGTCACAAATACGCGGGCAACGTTATTGTGTATATTCCGAAGCGCATGAAGTACGGCGACTCGCCTGTGCCCCATCCGCTGGCCGGTAAGGGTATTTGGTATGGCCGTATTGAGCCCAAACATGTTGAGGGCGTTGTGGAGGAAACCATACTGGGAGGTAGAGTGCTATCAGATCATTTCAGAGGTGGCATAGACTATGACGGAAGTATTTTGCGGTTATAAAATACGATGCTAAACATGCACGGGAGTTGCATTACATGGATAGGCCAAAAGTGCCAGTTCATATGTAAACTACAATGTATATAGTTCCATTAACTTATAACGTCAGGGCCCCTTGAATCATCGCGATTCATTGCAATTATGGAACTCGTAATCGCCCTATCCAGTATGTACTGTCCAAACCGATCTTTATCTAGAGTCTGTCTTTCATCTTCCAACTTCCATTCGAGATCGGCCATGTCTTGTCGCAATGTCGAGAACCCTTCCAAGGTTGATTTGCGCTAAACCAAAAATGGTTAGACTTCTCTGGTTTCAACCTTAAACATCATACTTGCGGACTCGCGATCATCCGGCTAGCAATATTGTTTATTTAAACCTCGTACCTCGTCGGAGCAATGGCTTAACCCGTGGACTTATAGCACCATGAACGCGTGAAAATTATGCGACATCTTTTCCGTTCTCGATTGCGCCCTGTCCGGGCTGCGCTTGCGCTCCGGCCATGCAAGACATACACATTACCTCCACGATCGGCTCCGGGCCTCCTCTCCTACGCTACTGCAACCACTGCGACGTCGATATCTAAGAAGCTTGATCTACCCGCTATAGACAAGAAATGGCAGGCGATATGGCAGAACGACTCATCGATCCGGGTCCCCGCTGGCGCTGCTGAGGATACCACTGCGGGAACGGTTGGTGAAAAGCCCAAGTCGTATATCCTTTCCATGTTTCCCTATCCGTCTGGGACGCTGCATATGGGACATCTGCGGGTATATACAATATCGGATGTGCTGGCGAGGTTCTATCGAATGCGTGGGCATGATGTTCTGCACCCAATGGGTTGGGATGGCTTTGGCTTGCCGGCGGAGAATGCCGCTATTCAGCATGGCGTTTCTCCTGCGGGCTGGACGACGGAGAATATTGCTAGGATGAAGGAGCAGTTACGGAGTATTTCGACGACATTTAATTGGGAGCGGGTATGTCTTTCTTGCGCGCGCATGGGGTACCGATCAGGTACGGTTGTCTCGATGGGAACACTATCCGCTAACCAGGTTTTGACTTGTGTTGGCACATTGTAGGAGCTTGCGACTTGCGCGCCGGAGTTTTACGAGCATACACAACGAATATTCCTGATGCTATACGAGAAGGGCCTCGCATATCAGGCGGAAGCAATGGTCAACTACGACCCAGTTGACAAGACGGTACTGGCGAACGAACAAGTCGACGCGAATGGTTGCTCTTGGCGATCTGGCGCCAAGGTCGAGAAGAAGAAGCTTAGACAGTGGTTCTTCCGCATTACTGCCTTCAAAGAACAACTCCTGAACGATCTCGACTCTCTTTCCGACGATTGGCCCGAGCGGGTGCTGATCCAGCAGCGGAACTGGCTAGGGAAATCTTATGGCGCGAAGATCAAATTTCCTCTTGTCATCGATGGCAGCGACAGCAAGGACCTCGATCTGCATGTTTTCACGACTCGTCCGGACACGCTTTACGGAGCAGAGTACCTGGCGCTCGCGTTGGATCATCCTCTTGTCCTGGATGCGGCCAAAAAGGATGCGGCCTTGCGAAAATTCTTAGACGAAGCGGCGATGCTTCCAGCAGACTCTAAAGTTGGGTATAAACTGCCTAGTCTCAGTGCCACAAATCCTCTGCGTGTGATCGATAAAGACACCCCTCACCTCGCTCGTTCGCTGCCCGTGTATGTGGCGCCGTACGTCCTCAGCGACTATGGGGAGGGCGCGGTGATGGGAGTTCCTGGTCATGACTCGAGAGACTTTTCGTTTTTCAAGAAAAACGCAAATCCCGACTCGATTCCTGTCATCCTGAGCGCCACAAAGGAGTCTGCAACCAGTACCGATGCAGACGCAAGTGACATCTCCATCAACGAGGCCCGGCCTTTCACACACGAAGGATTCTTGACCACAAAATGCGGGAAATACCAGGGCCTCCATTCTCGCGAAGCGGGCAAAATGATTACGAACGACCTTAAAGCTACTGACCACGCTGACTTTGTCGAGCAATGGAGGCTCAGGGATTGGTTGATTAGCCGTCAGCGGTACTGGGGAAGCCCAATTCCCATTATCTATTGCGACGATTGCGGTCCCCAGCCTGTTCCTGTGAGCGATCTCCCGGTGAAGCTGCCCGAGTTGAAGGGCGACTGGTTGAGAGAGAAGCGAGGAAGCCCTTTGGAATCCGATCAGGTGTGGATGGCCACCAAGTGCCCAAGTTGCGGGAGCATGGCAAGGCGTGACACAGATACCATGGACACATTCGTTGATTCCTCTTGGTACTACCTCCGTTTTCTAGACTCAGCAAACAAACAGCAGCCTTTCTCACCATCGGTGGCGCGGCCAGTCGATGTGTATGTCGGGGGTGTTGAACACGCAATCCTGCATCTGCTCTACTCTCGCTTCATTTACAAATTTCTTGCCCAATCGGATTTATTCCCGGAGATTGCTCGAACTGCAGAGTTAGCTGCACCACCGGAGCCCTTCAAGACCCTTCTAACCCAGGGCATGGTTCACGGCAGGACGTTCACGGAACCGTCTACGGGTCGGTTTCTGCTTCCTGACGAGCTCGATACTTCCAATCCGGACAAGCCTGTTATCAAAAAGTCAGGTGAAACACCGGGTGTGTCGTGGGAGAAAATGTCGAAAAGCAAACACAATGGCGTAGACCCAACGACGTGTGTCTCAAAATACGGTGCCGATGCCACACGCGCCCATGTAATTTTCTCGGCGCCCGTCAGCGAGGTTCTCGAGTGGGATGAGACAAAGATCGTTGGTATCGAGCGCTGGTTCAGCCGACTCTGGAAGCTTGTTGTTGACGCAGAGCAAACCCTAACCTCGTCTTCGTACAAGGTGAAAAGGGCCGATTTAGTAGCAGCAACTGCGAAACCTGCAAGCCTGGAACCATTGCAAAGTTTGAGTGACAGTGACGCGGAGGCTATGCTTACCACCCATCGGACCGTCTGCTCCGTTACAAATTGCCTTGAGAAGAACCCCTATGGACTCAACACAGTCATCTCTGACTTGACAAAACTGACCAACTCGCTCCTATCCTCCACTCCCACTTCCCCGCATGTCCTTTATCTCTCCGTCTCCTCCCTGTTGCGCCTTTTAGCCCCTGTGGCTCCAGCATTGTCGTCAGAGTCCTGGGAAATCCTCCATTCCTCCGTCCTTGCAGAGCAGCCGGACCTTGATCGCAAAGCTTTGACAGTATTCGACTGTCCTTGGCCATCGCCTCCTCTAACGACAGAACAAGCCGATATTTTGGCAGCGCGCGGAGGTCAGGTTGTAGCGGTTCAGATAAATGGCAAGCTGCGATTCACCATAACTATTCCAAGAATGCTCTCACCGACGACCTCGGAGTCTGGCTCAACGGAGCAGGACTATATCATCAGCCGCATTCTGGAAACCGAAGAAGGACGTCTCTGGTTGCGGGAAAGGAACGACTGGGAGAAACGGAGAAGGGTGATTGTAGTGAAGGGGGGAAAGCTGGTAAACATTGTCTTCTGACCGGGACATTGCTCACTTCGTAGACCTGTGTATATTAGGATAGAGTTGCGATATTGCTGTATAGAGTACCTTGAGAATCAAACGGACATATTTCTTCCGGTAGTCGCACGATTCTCGGAACTTTGCCCTGAAGCAAGTTGGGGTAATTCTCGAACTTCTGGCGCCACGCGCATCGGCATCGGATGATTTGGCTGGATATGAATATAGAATTGGAGTGTGCGGAGTGGTGGGGACCTCCGAGCTCGAAATGGATGCACTTCTCCTCATCACTGCAGCTTGAAGATGGCGAGGCGAGGAGATCAGCTCGGTCATTTTACGGGATTGACTCGGTCAACAGTCGATTTCCCAGAGGACTGATTCTTGACCCCATCTTCTGTCCTTGTTTGAAACTGGGCGTCGCTGTGGATGCCACCTGCGCATTTTATCTTCTTCCTTGGTTGTAGCTTGTGCCCCTCAGCGGGCTCCGAAACGTCATCCCGCAAGAGCGACCAAGTTACAACACTTGATTATTGCATCACGACGGGGACACCAAGAATCAAGTATTCATATCATTCATATCGATTGTCTCTGGTAATTATTGAGCAAATAGTAGTAGCAGTGGTGTTTTGTGATTAGACAATTTTTTTTATCAACGTTTGTACTCTGATAGCAAAGCGGCATGAATGCGCTATTATTAGTGTGCTGAGCTCGCCAAATGCCAATCGATACGCTACTCAGGCTTCTCCTATCTCCTCTTTCACCTAGATAGACATGGTGCAGGTGCAGGTGCTCATGGAGTATTGCCCTGGGGATCCAATGAGGGGGAGGGGTCGAAGAATGTTCCCCTCACCCCGCACGGTCGAGTATTCCCCGCACCAATGGCAAGCCATCCTGGCACGCCAATGCGGCCATGGTGAGACAGTTGCTGTATGCAAACCACTCAGGGGCACCAGTCAGGACAAGTGCTGCACGAGAGGAGGCTAATAATGGCAAAATTGTCCGCCAATGCTGAACGAAGCTTCGATGAAACGCTGAGGCGGCTACTGGAAGCTCCCCCCTCACGTAGATAGCATGCGGAGAGCCGCCGTTCCACGGGCATCTGGTCCGACCACCTCGACCTCCTGCAGCCTGCTCTCGCTCTCCGCTCACGGACACCCGGATGCGCACCCGGTGGATGAAGTCACGATGGAGGGGGAAAGGAGACCGGTGTCTATATAATCAAGCTATATTCCCCGTCTGAAACCATCTCTCTCATCTCATAGACTCATCATCTCATCATCTCATCATCTCATCATCTCATCATCCTTCTGTAACAGCACCTGTAAGGCACCCCTCCCCTGTCTTGTCTTGTCCAGGATGCGTCTTTCTCCACATCATCTCGTCACTCTCGCTCTTCCGTGCTTGTCCGGAATAGAGTTGCTATCAACCCTCGACACAACCGTTCAGCAGAGTATAAAGCAGTTGACTGACCTCGTCCTACAGTATCCGTCTATCTTCTTTCTTAACAACTTTTCTTCAAGCAATTTGCTTCTTACACATTCAAAATGGTACTTATCCGTTCTTTCGCCCGTCAAACACGGCGGCCGCTCTCCACCCTCCTATCTTCCAGCTCGTTGAGCAGGCCCATGTTCGCCAGCCGCCTCGGGCCTGGTCTTAATCCTGGTGCACGCATGCTAACAGCTTCTTCCCGCCTGCAGGGCAAGGTTCTTATGGTCCTCTACGATGTAAGTTGTCTCTAAACTTATACCACCCTGGCAGTGTACTAACAAAGCATTAGGGTGGCTCTCACGCCAAAGACCAGCCTGGTCTCCTCGGTACTACTGAGAATGAGCTCGGCATTAGGAAGTGGCTCGAGGAGCAGGGCCACACCCTAGTGACCACCTCCGACAAAGATGGCGAGAACTCCAAGTTCGACCAGGAGCTCGTTGACGCTGAAGTTATCATCACCACCCCGTTAGTGATTGCCCTGGAATACATTGGGTATTGCTCCAGCAGCTGACCTTACTACAGCTTCCACCCTGGATACCTCACAGCCGAGCGCCTGGCCAAGGCCAAGAACCTCAAGCTCGCCGTCACTGCCGGTATTGGTTCTGACCACGTCGACCTGAACGCTGCCAACAAGACCAACGGCGGTGTCACCGTCGCTGAGGTCACCGGTTCCAACGTCGTCTCCGTCGCTGAGCACGTTGTCATGACCATCCTCCTCCTCGTCCGCAATTTCGTCCCCGCTCACGACCAGATCCGCAACGGTGACTGGAACGTCGCTGCTGTCGCTAAGAACGAGTTCGACCTTGAAAACAAGGTTGTTGGAACCGTCGGTGTCGGCCGTATCGGTGAGCGTGTGCTGCGCCGTCTCAAGCCCTTCGACTGCAAGGAGCTGCTGTACTACGACTACCAGCCCCTGAGCGCTGAGGTTGAGAAGGAGATTGGCGCTCGCCGCGTCGAGTCTCTCGAGGACATGGTTGCTCAGTGTGATGTCGTCACCATCAACTGCCCTCTGCACGAGAAGACCCGCGGTCTCTTCAACAAGGAGCTTATTTCCAAGATGAAGCCCGGTAAGCCTCTTTGCTAGCCACAGTCATTATGAAGCTAACATGTCACCAAGGTTCATGGCTCGTCAACACTGCTCGTGGCGCTATCGTCGTCAAGGAGGATGTCGCTGAGGCTCTCAAGTCTGGCCACCTCCGAGGCTACGGTGGTGATGTCTGGTTCCCCCAGCCTGCTCCCAAAGACCACCCGCTCCGCTACGCCGAGCACCCCTGGGGCGGTGGTAACGGCATGGTTCCTCACATGTCCGGTACCTCCATTGACGCCCAGATCCGCTACGCCAACGGTACCAAGGCCATTCTGGACAGCTACTTCTCCGGCCGCTTCGACTACAACCCTCATGACCTGATCGTCCACGGCGGTGACTACGCCACCAAGGCCTACGGCCAGCGTGAGAAGAAATAGATGGGTGAAATTGATGAGATGATGAAAATACATTACGGCGCATTTTCCTGGTCTGCAACCCCGCTGACGGGGGTACATTTCTCTATTACCAAGTTATGATACCTGAAATGAAACAAATTCACTTGATACTTCATGGACTGCTTCATCTGCGTAGCCTCAGATCGAGAGCATGCACCTACTCTAATACTTCTTTTAGCGCTTGGTATATGCGGTATAACGAAGCCTGGTCAGTAGTCCCTCAACTATAGAAGTACATGATTCGATCAAGAAAGGAAATATAACAATGTTATAATGCTCACTTGCGAATGCCGAGCCCGACCCAGTTATGCGTATATAAACGCGAGTCCAACATTCCGGACAGTGTCGAAAGAAGGGACCGTAATAAGATAAACAACCGGCACATCATCAATGCGCGCCCCGCCCCCTCCAATCACCCCGATGCCCTTCTTCATCACTATCATCCATAAACCCCTCTTCAAGATCCCGGCTTAGCCTCCCCTCATCTTCCGCAACGGTACTCCGCCGCCTCTCCAAGGCCTCGCGATGCGCGGTGTCCATATTCATCCCGACCATGATTTCGCCCTCCTCGTCAAGAATGCTGATGTTATCGTTCGCATCGGAGATATGCGCTTGCTGTCGCCAGGACGAGGGTAGGAAACGGCGCATGATCGCGTCGGCTATGCGTTCCCAGAGTGAGGATGTGTGCGCGGTGATTGTCTCTAGAGGGAGATATTGCGAGTACCGTTGGTGGTAGCGCTTGAAGAAGGGGACGATCAGAAATGATACGAGCACGTAGAGGGTTAGAGATATGATGGCGGGAATGAAGAGCGTCTAAACAGCGAGGTTGGGATAAGGTTAGCATTATTGTAATGGCATTGTGCTGGGAGAGTTCGAAACTTTGGTAGGAGATATATATTTAGGGGAATTCCGTACCTTTGCGAGACTGGATACGCCCATCGTGATCTCTTGTAGAGTTGTAGTTCCCGCAATCAGATATAATGAAGACCACCAAGCATCCGAGCTGCCAGTCTCTCTTTGCCTTCAAGGCCGCTATGGGCTTCACCTTCGAAATGGATCTCGTTCGGCATCCAAATCTGAATGCTGACGCCTGTAGTTGACACCTGAATAACCAGGCCAAAAGTCATGTGACATACGGCTGGTTCTAGAGATTCCCTCATATTATTCAGGAAATCCGAGCTAGGTATCCGACCTCGACCCGAATTGCGGTTTTCAGCGCAGGAGAGAGTACGGGGCGCTTGGTTATGCTTTTTAGGGTTATATATTCCTAATTAACGACCTTGCCTTCGTTCCGGATGTCCAGCAAAGGAGGAAGGTGACAACGGTATCTCTTGTCCCTCCCCTCGTCCTAACCGCGGAGCCGCGAGGCTAGTGCAAATCACTCAGGAGTCAAAGCATCAACCGCAAACGACACTATAATTATTGCCCACCGGAACTTTGATGTCACGTCCACTGCGCGGTTTCCTGGGTTGTCAGGTATTATCGACCGGATAAAGGGAAAGGCTTTTAGGTACCCGGCTCTTTGTTCAGTGCGACAGCGCTCATGAATTTCTTCGGCCAGGACGCACGTCAAGATGCCAACTACTGATAAGTCAAGACAAACATCGGCGGGCAAATCATTTTTTGGGAGAAAACTACACAAAGAGAAGCCGGCGGAAGATCGGTACGATTCTCATGGGAGTTGGGAGAGTCTTGCACCTCCATCAAGTGCTGCCGGTTCCCGCTCATCCAGATACTCGAAGCGGTCCTCAGTGCAGTCCGTGGATTTTGGCGACATAGATCCGTCCTATCTCTCGACATCAGCAGGCCCCATTACTTCCATACCTTTCGAGAGCCTCTCCACAGATACCAAGACCCCTATCTCTGTTGACTACCTTTCCAAAGCCGAAACGTCGCCTCGAAAAGAGCCGTCGCCCGGGCATTTAGCGAAAGGCGTAGGCGACTTCCACCAATACCCAGCGTGGGATCCGGCCAACATGCGCAATAATAAACAATATTCACAACCTACAGGCCCTCGGCCACCGCCACACGGTGTCGCGATGAGCTCAAGCGCCACGGGGGATAAGGGAGCCCGATATCAGCAGTGGGGGAGGCCTGGAAGCTCTGCTGGTAACGCAGGGTTCAGTCACCACTCGTCGTCGACGGTGGATTCTTCAACTAACTCGCGCATGTCTATTGATCAAGCGAGCGTCCATTCGTCGCTTTCTTCAAATACCCGGGGCTCAAGTTATATTTCAACGGACGGTTCTTCGCGCACGGTCGTGCCTTCGCCCTCAACCGATCGAAATAATTACTATGGCGCCGTGAATTCTGGCCGTGGATCCAGCACACAAGGCGCAATTCCGCCTGCCCAACCTAGGCAGCAAAATACGGAACAGTACCTCACCAGACCCAGGGACGATCGTATCGTGGACCAGCTATTCCTTGAGCTAATGCAGAAACGCGGTTGGCAAAACCTTCCTGAGCAGGCTAGGCGGCAAATGATGGCATATCCAGCATCGAAGAAGTGGACGTTGGTTCACCAAGACCGACTGACGGAACTACAAGGGGAACAGAAGCGAAAACAGAAAGCTCGAGAGACACACGGTTATGACGGTCCGTCTGGTATCCTCGAACGAGCGGATGAGGAGGGCAGTCCCGAGTGGTATGTGAAGAAGGTGATGGACGACACTATCACCTCCAAACAACTAGCTAGTTTGAGTGTCAGTCTACGAACGCAACCGATTAGCTGGGTGAAAGCTTTTGTCGAGGCGCAAGGTCAAATCGCCCTGACCAATGTACTCGTAAAAATCAACCGCAAGAAAGTCACGGGCCCGGTTCCGGCACCTCCATCTGGAGACAAAGATTTGGACCGCGAGTACGATATCGTCAAGTGTCTGAAGGC
Source organism: Aspergillus mulundensis (assembly GCF_003369625.1). Taxonomy (NCBI): domain Eukaryota; kingdom Fungi; phylum Ascomycota; class Eurotiomycetes; order Eurotiales; family Aspergillaceae; genus Aspergillus; species Aspergillus mulundensis. Next base: position 1,716,725 of record NW_020797891.1, on the reverse strand, counting down.
GTTGATGAACAACAAATATGGCGCGGACGATGCCCTCGGTCATCAGCAGATCATTGTGGCCCTCATCAGCTCGTTACTTTCTCCCCGGCTGAATACTAGGAAGCTCGTCAGCGAAGTCCTCACATTCCTCTGCCACTGGGCTGAAGGGCAAGGTCACGAGAGAGTTCTGCAGGCGATGGACCATGTCAAAAACCACCAGGGCGAAACCGGTCGCTTTGACGCTTGGATGCGCATTGTCGAGGTTACCATCGATGGGCGTGGCAAGATGGGCAGTTTGGTTGGTGCGAGCGAGGAGTATCGCAGTGGTGGAATCGGCATGGAGAACCTTCTCATGGAGTACGCAGTCTCTACAATGATACTCATCAACATGTTGGTTGATGCACCGGAGAATGATTTGCAGTTAAGATGCCATATCCGTGCGCAGTTCATATCTTGTGGCATCAAACGACTTTTGTCGAAGATGGAGGGCTTTCAATACGAAGTTATCGATAAGCAGATTGAGCATTTCCGAGAGAATGAGGCCATCGACTATGAAGATCTCCTCCAACGGGAGAGTAGCAGTACGAAGGATAGCATCGAAGGTGATGTAAAGGACATGAACGACCCTCTTCAAATCACGGACGCCATCGCAACTCGTATCAATGGAACCAGAGCTCACGACTACTTTCTTTCAGCTCTGCAGCATCTGCTTCTCATCCGGGAAAATTCTGGGGAGGATGGTCTCAGGATGTACCAGCTGGTGGATGCCATGCTTAGCTATGTGGCTATGGATAGGAGATTGCCGGATCTTGACCTGCGGCAGGGGTTAACGTTTACTGTACAGAGTTTGTTGGATCGACTCCATACGGATGCAGAGGCTAGACAGGCGTACGATGAATCCCTGGAAGCTCGCCAAATAGCGGAAGCCGCAATTGCTGAGCGAGATGAGATGAAAGCGCAGGTTGAACTGGGAGCGGATGGTCTGGTCAAGAAGCTGCAAAAGCAGATTGAGGAGCAGACTGGTATCATCGAGCTACAGAGCAGGCAAAACGAAATGGTTAAGGCTGAGCTTGCGGACGTTCAGAGGCTCCGCGCCCAGGAGTTGCAGCGAAATGAGTTGGAGACTCGAGAGCTGTACCTCATGCTTAGAGACGCCCAAGATATCGCTGCATCAAATGCTAAGAAGTCCAACATCGAAGAAACCGAGACTGATCCTGCTCACATGAGAGGTATTCTAGACAGAGAGAGGCTGTTGGGACGACTGGAGAAACAGCTTGAAAGAACCAAAACACAGTTCAAGTTGGAGGGCAAGGTCTGGGGTCAGCACGGCCCTTCGGACCGACTGCGTGAGCTTCGTGAGCAAATGGATGGCGATGCTGGGTTTAGTGAAGACTTCGAGGAACAAGCTCGTCTGAACCTCAGCCTCAACCCGGTGGGTTCTGTGTACCGGAAAAGAACGTACATCCAGGGCATGGAAGGTACCTCCACTGAGGAGCAATGCCAGACTGATGATAAGGTCGTTTATGCAACGGCCCGACTTGTGGATCTCCACCGGCCGCGCATGGATCCAGATCAAGCCACAGGCCTTCTTGGTGAAATCGCCGCCAAGGTCCCGAAGATTGATGCCGACGATGCAAAGATTGATTCTAAGCCGGCTGAACCTGGGCAGCCAGCAGAAGGTGCAGCCGCCGAGGCCCACGAACAATCGTCAGACGAAACAAAACCTGCAGACGAAGGCGCGGCTGCGGGCCCTCCACCT
>NW_020797891.1:1702587-1714762 GCF_003369625.1 Aspergillus mulundensis | reverse complement strand
CTCCCCCGCCTCCACCACCTCCAGGGTTTGGTGGCCCTCCTCCGCCTCCACCTCCCCCAGGGGGCTTTGGCGGTCCTCCACCGCCGCCGCCGCCTCCTGGTGGTGCATTTGGCGTACCCCCTCCACCCCCTCCACCAGGCACTGTCATTGGTGGTTGGAGAGCAAATTACTTGGCCTCCCAAGGTGCTCCATCTCACGCTATACCTGTCATGTCCTCCATCAGACCTAAGAAGAAGCTCAAGGCCCTTCACTGGGACAAAGTCGACACGCCGCAAGTTACAGTCTGGGCGACTCACGGCACGACTCCTCAGGAGAAAGAGGAGAAGTACGTTGAGCTGGCCAAAAGGGGAGTATTGGATGAAGTGGAACGGCTATTCATGGCAAAGGAGACCAGGATTTTCGGTGGTGGCAGCGCAACCAAGCAACGCAAAGACAAGAAGCAAATCATATCTAATGACTTATCGAAGAACTTCCAGATCGCCCTGTCCAAGTTCTCTCAGTTTCCTGCTGATGACGTTGTCCGAAGGATTATCCATTGTGACACCGAAATCCTGGACAACATGGTTGTCATGGAATTCTTGCAGCGAGATGAAATGTGCACTATACCGGAAAACGTGTCGAAACTCATGGCGCCGTACAGCAAAGATTGGACTGGACCTGATGCTGCCAGCTCTCAACGAGAACAGGATCCCGGTGAACTTACTCGCGAGGATCAGATTTACCTTTACACTGCCTTTGAACTGAATCACTATTGGAAGGCAAGAATGCGCGCGCTTGCCTTGACTCGCTCCTTTGAACCAGACTATGAGCATATTTCTGCGAAGCTTAGAGAGGTTGTGCGAGTGAGCGAATCGTTAAGAGATTCTGTCTCTCTAATGAATGTGCTTGGCCTGATCCTGGATATCGGTAACTTCATGAACGATGCCAACAAGCAGGCCCAAGGTTTCAAGCTGAGCTCCCTGGCTCGTCTCGGAATGGTCAAGGACGACAAGAACGAGACCACGTTTGCTGATCTCGTTGAACGTATTGTTCGAAACCAATACCCAGAATGGGAAGACTTTACCGAGCAAATCAGCGGTGTTATTGGCCTCCAGAAACTCAATGTTGACCAGTTGCGGACCGATGCGAAGAAGTACATCGACAATATCAAAAATGTACAGGCAAGCTTGGATGCAGGCAATCTTAGCGACCCGAAGAAGTTCCATCCTCAGGACCGTGTCAGCCAAATCACTCAGCGCAGTATGAAAGAGGCCAGGCGGAAAGCGGAGCAGATGCAGCTATATCTCGGAGAAATGGTCAAGTCCTATGATGATATCATGGTTTTCTATGGTGAAGACAATACGGATGATGGCGCTCGACGAGACTTCTTTGCGAAGTTGGCCACATTCTTACAAGAGTGGAAGGTATGATGCTAAAACTGATTTTGTTGACTTCCCATTGCTAACCGTGATTACAGAAATCCAAAGAGAAGAACATCGCTCTGGAGGAAGTTAAACGACGTACTGAAGCGTCTCTGGCTCGCAAGCGGATCAATGCCGGTCTCGCGAATGGTGTTGGGCCGGGAGGAGATGCTCCAGTCTCCCCAGCCTCAAGTGGAGCCATGGATTCGCTGTTAGAAAAGCTACGTGCTGCCGCCCCTCAAGCCAAGGATCAGCGTGACCGTCGTCGCCGTGCGAGATTAAAGGAGCGGCACCAAGTTCGCGTTGCTTCTGGGCAGAAAATCCCAGATCTAGAAGGCGCCGAGGCCCCGGGTACTGCTGCAGACGGGGACAGCGGCACCGCTGACCCTAATGCTTCCGATTCCGGTCTTTTAAGTCCCCCTATCCAGGGATCTGAAGGGGACATCGGCTCACCAAACGTCTCAGAAAGCGAAGACGTCGCGGACCGCGCAGCGAGCATGCTACAAGGATTAAGAGACAATCCTGACCCGGAACGCACGCGGAGACGTAGAGAAAGTGCGGAAGAGGAACGAAGAAAGCGCCGGTTAAGAAGGCGCAACGGAGCCACCAGTGGAAGCAAGGATAGTACTGATACTATGCCTCTATCCCCCGTTACCGAACCGACTTCGACTGTGGGCGAGTCAGCGGAACCAGACAGCCTCGCTCTTTCCAGCCCTCCGAATGGAGAAGAGCCGTCCTCGAATCCTCCGACTATCGTCCTGTCATCGAATGCTTCGGAAACTCCTGATGATGACCATCGCCCCTCGCCAAGCTAGCTGCACGCTTCCTGAAACGAGCCTGACCGACCTACTGGCCATCTCTCTAATATAATGTTTGATAGACTACCTGACGTCGTCTCGGAGAACTCATTACCATGTTATGTATAATACCTTCGACTTGTCGACCCCTAACCACCCAACTACTTCCGCCCCCTCACCATCTTTCACCACTTTCTTTATGTTCTTTGTTTGTGCTATCAAGCGTGACAGGACCAGGGTTGATGTTATGATCATCTTTTCCTCCCTCTCTCTCCTTACATTACACCTTTGCATCTTCATGCGCCAATTGCTTTTCACACATCTCCTTAAAGAGTATATCTTTCACCGCATCCCGAACATCTCGTTTCCTGTTCTTTTTCTTCATTGCTTCTTTTGAGACGACTGTCATCCCTGTACATATTCTCTTTCTTTTTTCTTACTGTTTGATGTCTGGTCTACCGGTCATACTGGTCAATAATCGAGCGTACAAGTTTCCTATTCGGCACGCAGGCGTGACGAAGTGATTGAAACACTGTTTACTCCCTATAATTTGTCATAATTTGAACTTGTAAGTTGTACTGAATCAACGTCTGCATTATGGTTGGGGCTTACTTGTCACACCGCTAAGCCTTCGGCCAAACCCACTAGGCCGCTCCGGGCCTAGTGGGTCAGCCACATAGTAATAATAACCTTAAAGTAATAATAATTATAAATTTTAATTATATATACTATTTTTAAATAATTATAACTTTATTAATTTTTATTATAATATATTTTAGTAAGAATAAATTAAAACTACAGGAAGCACTTTCTTTTTACTACTTTATAAAGTTTTTTAAACCTAAGCTAAATATATAAAAAATTATAAATAAATTTTAGGTTAATTATTAATACTTATAAAAATAAATAAAGGGAACTAGGCCTTATATAACATGTTAAAAATTTAAAAAATACCTTACTAACGCGTAAAAAAAGGTTTTATTAACCTATGTTACTTAGTATAATAAATTACATGCCTTGTTAAACCCTATATAAATTAAACATGCAGTTAATATTATTTTTTAAATAAGTTATATTAAAAAGGGCCCTTTACTACTACTAGTTAGTAAGATATAGGTGCTACGCTTTATAAAAAAATATTTAAAGTTTTTTATATTAAATAAATTTTTAAAAAATTAATAAAAAGCTAAGGCGGAGCGCGCTAAAAATATTATATAATAAATAAGGTATTATAAAAACCTTATTAAGGCCAAGAAAATTTAAAATATAAATATTTATAATATAAATAAAACTAGCTTTAGAATAGGGTAAAAAAGGCGTGTAAAAATTATTTATATATGTTATTTTTACTTTACTTCCTTTATTAACTTTATATTATTCTAAGTTTTAGTTACCTTTATTAAGTATATATCTAAAAATAGCTTTATTCTCCCTCCGCTTTTAATACTCCCTAAAAAGATAAAAATAAGGGATTAGTTTAATAAAATAAATATTTTTAGGGGGTACAACACCTTTATAATTAAAATTAATAAAATAAGCTATATTAATAAAAAATTAGCCTATTTTTAGCTTTGTTATTTTAACCTTTACTTTATTATTTAATAAAAAGAAACCTAATGCCTTTTTTTTTTAATTAATATATAAGCTATATAACTATTAAATTTACTTAATTTATAAAAAGGTAGTAAATCTTATTACTTTTAATATTACCTTATTTAACTTATATTTTTTAACCGCTTAATTTAATCCCTTTTATATAGCTAAAAAAAAACCATACAAATATAGTTAACAAGCTTTTTTAAATAAGTAAATATAATTATAATTAAGTCTATTTTTTAAATAATATTACCTTTGTTTAAGCCAAAACTTTTACCTTTAAAATAATTATAAAGGGATAAAAGAAAACCAGCCTTAAAAAAAAAATATTAATATAAATAAAATAATAAAGGTAATTAGGGCCTATAAAAACCTAAAAACCCCTTTAAAAATATTTAATAAAAATAAAGTTATTAAAAACCCCGCAAAGGTTTAAAAAAATTAAGAATTAATATTTAGTAAAAAGCTAGATACTAAAAACTTAATACTAAAAACTTTTTTAAAAAAGCTATTAATAACTTTATATATAGCTTATATAACTAGCTAAATAATAGCTAATATAAATAAGCGCTATTTAAAGCTTTTTTTAAATATAAAGGCTATTTTTAAGGGCGCGTAATACCAGGTAGTAAATCTTATTTTTAAGATTATTAAGCTAAATAATTACCTTAAAAAATACTTTAAAAAGCGCTATAAACCTTAAATAAAATAATAGGTTAAAAAAGGCCACCAAGGCCTCCTATACTATTAAAATCTTAAAAAAAAATGTAATAAAAAAAGAGTTAAAAAAATTAATATAATATTTAAAAAAAATAATTAGGATTATATAAAAATATTAAAAAAAAGTTTTTAAATAATTACAAAGCTAGTTATTATAGTTAAATTATTTTTAAAAAAGTTAAAAAAGGACCTAAATAAATTACTATTTATTATTAATTATAAAGGCACTTTATAAAGCTTTATATTTTACCTTAGTATTAAGTTATTACTTTTTAAAGTTATTAAGTAGCCCTTAATAATAAATTTTTATAAAAAATTTAGGGCGCGATTATTCGCGCAGTTTTAAAGTTAATAATTTAATATTATAACTATAAATTAGCTATTAGCTTAGCTTTATTTTTATATACTTAAAATACTAAAAGCTTATTATTTAGTAAAAATATAGTAATTTAAATAGCTTTATATTAATTAAAATTATTATTAATTTAAGGTTATTATTACTATGTGGCTGACCCACTAGGCCCCGGGGCGGCCTAGTGGGTCTGCCAAAGGCTCAGCGAAGTGACAAGTAGTAGTAATTTATGGAGGTGTCACACCCACGGATGCCAAGCCCCGATAAGATAAGGAAGCCAATAAGATAAGAGTTATGGTAATATTAACCTATTATATAGTAGTAATATTACTACTATTTTAATAATATATTTAAGGCTAACACCCTAGTAAAAAATAATTAGCTAAAAATTAGTTTTTATATATTTTAGGCCTTAAAATTTAATATTAATCCCTTATTAAATAGCCTTTTTAATATTTTATTTTATACCTAATTAGCCTACTTAAGGTTTTTATAATTTTAACTTTTTAACTTATTAATTACTTATAAAACATGTATTATACTACTAGTATACTTATATTTTATTTTTAAATAAGATTATTTTAATAGTCCTAGAAAAAAACCCTTTAATATTTAATAATTTTTTATTATTAAAATTATTAAAAATATTATTATAAAAAATTATTAAAATACTTGCAAAACACTAGTAACCTAATAATTATAAAATATAAAAAAAATATATTAAATATTTAAAAAATTAATTAGCTAAATATAATACACCTTTAAAATAATATTAATATTAAAATAATTTACTAAAAAATTATAATAAAATTAAAAATAAAAATATATTTAAGTATAATTTTAATTTTAATTTATAGTAATATTTTAACTAGCTTAGTATTTTAAAATTAAACTTTAAAAAAGCACTTAAAAAATATAAATTAAATTAATAATAAATTCTAAAAGCTTTAACTATAATAAAATTAATATATAAAAGTAACTAAATTTAATATGCTAATAAATTAAAGGGTATAAATAAAAAATATTAAGAATTTTTTTAAAAATATTTTAAAAAATAAACAGCTATAATTTTAAAAAGTTTAATAACTAGTTTACTAAATATTATAGTTAAACTAAAGTTAGCTTATTAAAAAAACTAAAATTCTAGGGATTTTACTAATTATTTAATTACTTTAAAATAATATTTTTTTTAAAAATAATAAAAAAATATAAATTTAATATTATTTTAGCAAGCTTTTACCTTTATTTTAAAATAAAATTTATAATCTTAATAATATAAAACTTTTAAATATTAAAAAATATTTAGTTTAACTTACTTTATAATATTAATTTTATATATTATATTTATAACCTTGCATTACCTTATATTATAATAAATAATTAAAACCTATAAAATAAGAAAAAAAATATCATTAATTTAAAAAAAAATTAATATAAATTTACTTATAATAAAAAAATTTAAAAAAGAAATTATCTTGCAGGATAAACTTTTAAAAAAAGTTATAAAAAATACTTGTAAAATAAACTTTTAGTATAATAAAACTTTTTTAAAGCTATATTAAAATAATACTAAATTAAAATTAGTTAAAATTAACTTTTATAATATATTTTAAGTGCGGAAAACCTAGTTATATTATACTTAATTATATAAAATTATTATAAAACCCTAACTTTTAGCTAATAAATTTTAATTAAATTATAAAAGTTTACAAGGTAGTAGTTAAAAACCCTTAAAATAAAAAATATTATAAAAAAAGTAAGATAATTAATAAGAAGGTAAGTATATAAATTAAAATAAAAGTAAAATATATATAAAAAAAATAAAAAAAAGCTAAAGTAAAGTTTTATACCCTAGCTTAATATTTAAAAATAAAAATAAGTAAATATTTTTAAATAAAAATAATAATAAAAGCTCCGCGGGATAAAATTAAAATTAAAGTAAATTTAAATATTAAAGTAAAAGTAAATATAATAAATATAAAATTTATTAAGCATGCTTATTTAAATTAAGTAAAACTTTCTTATTTTATTTTAAAGAAATATAATAATTAGCAAGATAATTTAAAAAAAAGTATAAAAAGTACTTATTAAAGTTATTAATTTTAGGGGTATTATAAAAATATTTAAATAATCTTATATAAAAATAAAGTAAATTAAAATTAAATACCTAATTATTTTTTTTATTATAACTATTTAAGCCATGTATATTTATATAATAATAAATTAATAATAGTTTAGTAATAAAGTAGTAAAATACTAAATTTTTAAATAATATAAGTTTATAAAGGCTTGCAGGAATTAAGCTTATATATTTATTATTATTTTTTTATTTAAAAAAGTTTATAATAGCAGTAAGTTAAATTAAATTAATAATTTATTATTTAAACTTAATATATTTTAAGATATATTTTTCTTACATGGTATAAAAATAATATTTTTAAAGTTAGTACCTATATATAATATTATAATAATAAATGGCTAGTTACCTTTTTATAGGCTAATTTATTTTTTTTTATTAAATTAACTATATTATGCTAGTATATTAATAAAAATATTTAATATAATTATATTAAACCTTTTAAAAGTCCTGCTAAAGTACTTATTTTCTTTATACCTAAAAAAAATAAAGGCTTATAATTATGTGTTAATTATTAAGGGTTAAATAAAATAATAATTAAAAATTAATACTTTTTACCTTTTATTTTAAAAATTTTTAACTAAATCTTAGGAGCAACCCGCTATATTAAAGTTAATTTAAAAAATATTTATTATTATATTAAAGTTTATAAAAAAACTAATAAAAATAGCTTTTTAATATTATTATAGTTACTATAAGTATATTATTATACCTTTTAATTTAACTAATATTCCTGCCACTTTTTAAAGTTATATTTCTTTTATAGTTTATAATATTTTAAATTAAATTTATGTTGTTTATCTTAATAATATTTTAATTTTTTTTATTAATTTTAAGTAATATATTAAGTATATTAAACAAGTTTTTAAATATTTACGCAAAGCTAAATTATTTACTAATTTAAAAAAAAATATTTTTTTAAAAAAAAGGTAGAATTCCTAGGTTTTATAATTAATTAAAATAATATTAAAATAAACCTGGAATAAGTAATTATTATAACCTTATAAAAAAAACCTTATTTTTATAAAGCCCTGTAATTTTTTTAGGTTTTATTAATTTTTATTATTATTTTATTTATAATTTTGCACGAATTACCTTGCTATTAACTAGTTTAATAAAAAAAATATAATATAAAAAAATTAGGCTTTTATAATTTTAAGAGCGTGAAAAGCTAGTATTTTAATTTTTTTAATACCTTTATAAAAGCCTTATTATTATATTATTTTAATTTTATGCAAAAGGGGTAGTTAAAAGTAAATACTAGTAATATAAAAATAGCTAAAAAATTTTTTAATTAAATAATATAGGGAAATATTACTTAATTATATTTTAGTTTTATAAATTTATTAAAGTAAAAATTAATTARTTAATCCTGGATAAAAAGCTATTTATTATTATTTAGTTATTTTATTATTAAAGGTAATACCATAAAGGTTCTTTTTATATAATAATAGTATAATTAAATTATATAAATTTTTATTTTTTTATATAGCAGTAAAAGTATAGCAAAAAGTAAGTAAAATAATATATAAATTTAGTAGTATATAATTTTAAGATTTTATATTATTTAGGCAAGTATAACCCTGTAAATACCCTATTTAAAAGGTATAAAAGTAAAACTAAATTAGTTTTAAAAAAAGATTTTTTAGTACTTAAAAAAAAATAACATAAAGTATTAAAGTATAAATAATTACTTACCTAAACTTAATATAAAGTTTTTATAAAAAAAGCTTAATTAAAATAAAAAATAAAATATTTAAATTTAAAGTATTAAGTATAACAAGTGCTTTAATATTTTTTAAAAAAAATTTATTTTTAAAATAAAATAAAGTTAAATCTTAATTTTAAAAACTATGGTACCACAAGTATATAGTTTAACCTTAAAAAAATTAGGTTTTAGCCTAGTATTAAGTTTAAAATATTATATTAATTAAAAATATTTATTTTAATTATATATTAAATTATTTAATAAAGTTACTTTTAATATTATAATTTATAAATAATTAAACTTAAAAGTAAATTAAGGCCTTAAAGGTAAAAAATTAGGCTAAAAAAGCTAAAAAATTAAGTTTTAAAAACTAGTTAATTATAAAAAGTAAATTACTAGCTTTTTAAAATTAAATTTATATTTTACTAAATTAAAGGCTTAAAACTATAATTATTTAAGTATATTATAATAATTTTTTAATAAGACATTTTAGTTTATAAAGAACTAAATCTTTAGTAAAATAAAAGTTTTTTTAACTAAAAATAAAAATTATAATAAAAACTTTTACTTATTTATATTTTATATATTAATATACCATGGCACCTTAATATTAATTTTATAAAAAATTATTTATTTTATTAAAACTAAATTACCCTTTTTTTAAAATTAGCATGAATTTTATTATTAGCCTACCACTTATTATATATTAAAAATAATATGTTAATATTATTTTTATAATAATAAATTATTATATAAAATAATATTAATTTACCCTTATTTTAATATTAATCCAAGCCTATAAACTAGCTAAAGTTTTTTATTAAAATTAAATTTTAAATTATAGCTAGCCTAAAGGTATTATATTTAATTAAAACTTTTTTTATAAGTAAATATTAGAAAAAGCTATAGTTTTATTATAAAACTAAGTTATATTTATTAACTGCTTTTTACCCTTAAATTAATAAATAAACTAAGTAAATTAACTAGGTTTTAAAATAGTATTTATATTATTTTATTATAAAAAATTACCATACCTGGCTTGTATTACTTAAAATAGTATAATTTATTTATAATAATATTAAAAATATTATTATTAAAATATTATTTTTTTTAAGTTATATATAATTAAGACCTAGAAATTATAGCATGGTTTAAGGTTAATTTTAAATAAATAAAGGTACTAGCTATATTAGCCAGGATTAAAAAACTTAAAAAAATTTAAGTTAAATATAAAAAAAACTAAAAAAAATATAAAATACTATTAAACTTACTATAATAAAGGCTAAAAAAACATAAAATTTAAATTAAAATAACTTATTAAACTTAGTACTAAGAATTTAAATTTAAAAGTGCTAGTAAAACTTAAGCCTAAGTTTATTAATTTTTTTTAAGTACTAAATAAAATTAGTTTTATAGTATATTAACTTCTACTTTTTAAAAAGTATTATTAAATATATAATATTTTTTATATTTTATTACTCGAGCCTTGGCATAGTAAAATTAATATAAAAATTATACTTAATTTTAAAAAAAATAAAAAATAAAAAATTAATAATATTATTAGCTATAACTTTATTAAAAATAAAGACTTATACCTAGTAAAATAAAAAAAATAGCCTTTAAAATATAATTAATAAGTTTTTATTAAAAATATAAATATATTAAATTTTATTTAAAAGTATAAAAAAAGGCAAGCGTAATAAGATAGTTATTTATTACCTAGTTAAAAGTAAAAATAAAACCTAACCTTAAGCTAAAATATACCTAATATACCTAAATAAAAAAGACCTTAATAAAATACTATTTAAAAATTATTATCTTAGCCTTAAACTATAAGTAATTTTAAGAAACTATAAACCTAGAAAGTAAAGGGCGCTAAAGTAATAAAAAAAATAAAGTATTATTATAAAAATAAGCCCTTAATACCACTAAGCCATTGCCCGGTATAATAAAATTAAAAAATAATAAAAATAAATAACTAAGGCGCTAAAAAGGCATTAAAAATAAAATAAAATACTAGCTTTATAAAAGCAAGAAGACTATAAGATATTATTATTAAAATTAAATATATAATTAATTTAGCTAAATATTTTTAATTATTATAGGAAACTTTATCTTAATATAGGCCATCCAGGCATTAAAATTTATAGTATTAATAAAATATAAATAACAGGCAAGCTTAACTTTCTTTTAAAAATCAAACTTAGTAATTAACTATTAAACATGGCCTGTATTACTAGTAAAAAGGCAGAGGTATAACTAAGAAACTTTAATATTATTTTTTATATTAATAATAAAAAAATTTATTAGTTAAATAACAGGAAGCAAGGCATAACATAATATTACTTTAATATAATAATAAAGAATGGCTTTTTATTAATTTTTTTTAGCCTTATTAAAAAGGGAGAATTTCTTTTAGTAAGCTTTTTTTATATTTTTAAAAGCCTTTAATAATTAAATTATAATAAAATAAGTTTAGAATATAAATTTCTAGCCCTATTAAAACTTGCTATTTTTTAAAAAAAAAGCTTAACCTTTTTATTATTAGTTTACGGGTAAAAAAAGTGGTAATAGCTAATTAAAAGCTATAAGTTATATATATTACCTGTTATTATTACTTTAACCTAAGAAATATAATAAATTAGCTATAAAATATAAAAAAAATATTAAAAACTTACTAGCTTGCAAACTTTGTTATAATAAAAATAAGTTTTATAAAAAATTAATATAATAGTGTTAAACTTATAACTAAATTAAAATAAAATATTATTATTATTAAAATTACTAGCCTTTAATATAAATTAAAAATATATTAAATATTATAACATAGCTAGATAAATAGATATATATAATAAAATTTTATATATTTTACTAGCCTTTCCCCCTTTTTAATTTTTTTTATTATTAAAGCTGCTAGCCTTTTACTTGCCCTTGTAAGACCGACAAGTCTCAAAGATCTCTACTAACAATGAAGATATTGACAAAGGAATCTAATTAATAAGAATAGAGTATTTTAAACCCTGTTAAATAATATTAAAAAAGTTACTTAAAAATTTAAAAAGAAGGCTAGCCTTAAGGCTATTTTTATAAACCTTTAAGCTATGCTTAAGCTATTCCTAACTAAAAAGTAAATATAGGTTTAAATACTTTATAAACAGGTTTTTATTTTAGCTTATACTTAGGGCCTACCCTAGCCTTGCTTAACTAGTAGCTAAAACCTTAAATATTAATAATTTAGTTAAGTTATATAACTTAATATAATAATAAAATATATTAAGCCTTAGCAGCCTAAGGCTAAAGCTTAGGTTACTTAAGGTATTAACTTTAAATTAATAGTAAATTAGCTTTAGTAATATTAAATAAAAAAATATTAGCCTTAATAATTTTTTTTTTTTTAATTAAAGGGTTGTCCGCGACCCGCTGCTAAACTAAAAAAAAATAATAATAAAATATTATTATTATTAT
>NW_020797891.1:1691749-1695952 GCF_003369625.1 Aspergillus mulundensis | reverse complement strand
ACTTATAATAAAAAAATAAGCCCTAAGGTTTATATAATAAAGGTATTAGCTTTAGTTATTTAAAAGCTTGTTTAATTTTTTTAGCTTGTTACTAAATAGCCCTTAGCCTATTTTAATAATAGTTAAAATAGTTACTAGTCTACTAATATTTTTTTTTAAAAAATAAGCCTGTTATGCCTTTTTTTTTAAAAAATACTAGGTATAAAAAAAAATACTTAAAAAGGCCCCTGCTCCTGCTCCTAATACTAAATAATAATTTTTTATTATAATTTTTACCGTGTAGCTAGTTATTATTTTTTTTTTTTTAAAAAAAATAAAAAAAATTTTTTTTTTAATACTTTAACTTTAATATAAATATAGTCCTTTATTTTAAATTATAATTTAAAATAAGTTTTAATATTAAGCTAGTGGTATTTTAACTATAGTTTATTAAACCTTAAAACCCTGTAAAAAAATAAAAAAGGTAATTACTTTATTTATAACCTTGGGTATAATCTTAAAACCTTATAAAATAAAAAATTTTACACCTTTTTTTAAAGCTATAAGTAACTAGTTATAATTAAATAGTAGTTTAATAATTTTTTAATAATACTAGTGGTTTATTAAACCTTAAAACCTAGTAAAAAAAAAGGTATTTAATTTAGTAAAGTTATTATTTTTTTTTTAAACTAGTAGTAAACTAGTATTATTATAGCTAGTTTTTTATAATTTACTAGGGCTTTTTATATATATTTAAAATTAAAAAGTAGTTTTTATAAGTTTTTATAGCTAGGCTAGCCCTTTTACTTAATAAAAAATTTATTATATTTATAAATATATTATTTTTTAAAAATGGCTTTAACTTTTTATTCTTTTTTTTTATTAACTAACTTTATAGTTAGTAATTACTTTTTTTTTTAAGCTTATTTTATTATATAAATAGCTTTAAAAAAAAGACATAAAACACTAAATAAATCTTTAATTAACTATATATACTAGTAAGCCGGAGCTAATATACCTGCTTTTTAATAATAAATTTAATTTTAAAGGGTTTATTATACTTTAAGTTAAGTTTTTTACTTAAATATATTAATTTAATATTTTTTAAAAATATTAAAATATTATTTTTAACCTTAAATTTTACTAAATAATATTTTTAATTATAATAAAGCACTTACTTTTTTTATGTTTTATTTATATAATCCTATAAGTTTTTATAAAGCTATTTTAAATAATATAAATGCTTTTTAATAAAAAAATAAAATATTAATTTTTTTAGATTTTTAAGCCTAGAAATTACTAGTTCCTGCCCCTGGCTTATTATAAGTGGAGTATAACTAGTTAAGTTATTTTTTAAATTATTATAGGTAAAGCATGCTAGTAGTAAGTATAATACCTAATTACTTTATTAATAATTATAATACACGCGTAAATATGCCTTAAGTGTTTAGTTTTAGCGCTTGGTTTAACTATTTAATTAAAAATAATATACTATACTAAGTTATTATTTAATACATAGCGCTTAATAAAAGGCTATTTAATACTTTAAAATAAAAAATAAATTTTAATTTATTATTATGCTCCGGGGCGACCCTATATTATATATAATTTTTTTAATAAATAGGTTAGCCAACTTTTTTATAATAATTTTATTAATAATAAAAAAATATTTTACTTTTTTACTAAATTAATTTATAATTACTAAAATTATATTATAAACACGCCCTTTATACTTTAATAAAGGTAGGTTAATAATAAAGTTTATAAAAATATTTTTTTATAATATATTTAGTATTAAAAAAAATATTAAACTCCCCCAAGGTAGCTACCTTAAAACCTTAAACTTTTAGTATAAGGGATATTTTTTTAATATACACACGTGTATTTTTATTAAGCTTTTTTTATTAAAACTTGCGGGTAAGTAGTTTAATAATTTTTTTATAGCTAAAGTAACTTATATAAAAATTATTATAATATTATTTTATAATTTTATATTGCAACGCGGGCATAAAAGGTATATAAATAATATTTTTATAAAAAAAAAGTTTTTTTTTTTTATATTATTTAGTAATAAAAAAGGCCTACCTTAAATTAATAGGGATTATATTTTTAAGTTATTATTATAATTAGCCTGTAAAAGTGTTTTTTTATTAAATTATAATTAATTATTATTAAAGGGTATTTATAACTAGTTTAATAGTTTTTTTTTACTTACTACCTTTATAATAAATATTTTAAAGCTTAAAAATTTTAGGTACTTATAAGCTTAACCACGCGGAGGAATAGCTAAATTTTTTAATATTATTTTAATAATAGTTTATTAAAAAAATAAACTTAATTTTTTTTATAAAATAGGGAGTATCCTAACTTAATACTTTTTATTTTTTATTATATAATTTAATTATTATAATAATATATTTACTAGATTATACTTACCTAGCTCATACTTAATTTTAAAGTTATAAGCTATAAGTAATTCCGCCTATTATACCTACCTTTAATTTAAAACCTTTATTATAAAAAAATAATATAAGTTATTATAATTATACTACACGCGTATAAAATATAAAAAGCCCTTAAAATAATAATACTATTTTTTAAAGCACTTAATTACTATAAGTAGTTTTTAATTATAAACCTTATAGTAAAGCTTTAATTTATATAGCTAATAAAAATAAAAGGCCACGGGGCGCCACTAGTCCTATTTTTTTTTATTAAGTAATTTTTTTTACTTTAGCTATGTAATAATTTTAGTAATAGTAAATTTTAATATATTAATAATAATAAAAATCTTTTTTTTAAAATTAAAGTGTTATAGTACTAGCAGCCTGGTAAAGTTTAACTTAATTTTTTAAACATGTTTTTTATATTAATAAAAAATAAAAAAAGCCTGCTTTTATATCCCTTTATTATTTTTATTAAAAGCTAGGTTATTAAACGCGTTACTTTAGCATAACTAAAAATAAAATATTAAAAATAGTTTATAAAGCTTAAAAAAACCTATAACTTATAAAATAATATTAGTTCTAGCTAATTAATAATAGTCTAGTTATAGTTTAAATTAATAAATATTTTTTTTTATTTAATAATAAAGCCTAAAAATTTTACCTTTTTTTTATAAAAACTATATTTTAATAATTTTATATATAAATTATGCCTTTTTAATTAATTAAGGACTTCCTAAACATGGTACACATATTTTTTTTTTATTTTAAAAAAAATAAGAATATTATTAAAGTAAATAATATAAAATTTATTAAGAATCCCGCTTATAACTATATTTATATAAAATTAAAATATAACTAATGTATTTATTAAGCCAAAGAATATAATTATATACTTATAGTAATTATAATAGGTTTAAAATATTATTTTTTATTTATTTTTTTTTTAATTTATATTTAATAATACATGTCACGCAGATCTAGCTTGGTAAAATATTTTATATTTATTAATTAATTTATTAGCTTGTTAATACACGATAGTAAATAATAATTCTTATTAATTATTATATTTAAACTATAGTAATTAATATAAAAATATAAAAATTTATTAAATTTTTAAATAAAAAGTACTAGTGCTCCAGCGCTACTTTAAAATAACTTAATTTATTTTTTTTTAAGTATTTTATTAAAATACTTTTTTAATATTTATAACTTATACTAAAAAAAATTATAAATAAAACCTTATAAAAGCTTTTTACCTTTTTTTAATAAGATTTTATACTTTACTTTACTAGTTAAAAGTTAAATAACTTTTTACTTAAAAAAAACTTTACTTTAGTAAATATACTAGGGTGGCAGGACCACCTTTACTTTTTTTTAACCTTTTTTAATTAATAAAGTATTATAAGTACTAGTCCCTTGCGCATAATTTTTATAAACTTTTATAATATTTTAATTTTAATAAAAAATATATAATTTTACTAAGTTTATTCCGCTATAATAAGGTAAAGGTTTAAATTTAATTTAATTATTTAAAAATGTTTTAGGACTGCTTAATAATTTTTATAAATAAAATTAATAATATAATATACTAAGTTAAATATTTTTATAACTTTTTTTAAATTATAAATTTAAGTACAGGCTTATAAACACCCGTAGTAAAAAGTAAAAGTATTATTAATATATTAAACTAGCTAGGTTATATAATTAGTATTTATTTTAATACCTTACTTTTATAAATATTAAACTAAAATAAAATTAATATTAGCCCTAGTATTAA
>NW_020797891.1:1677485-1691209 GCF_003369625.1 Aspergillus mulundensis | reverse complement strand
TTTTAAAGGTAAAGTAGCTTTAAAATAATAACTTAAATTATTTAAGCTTAATTTTAAACTAAAATTAAAAAAATTACTAAAATTAATTTTTTTTAAAACTTATTAAAAATATTAATAAGAAAATTAGCGCGGGGATTAATAAAAAAATTAATATAAAAATTAATAATTTAATATTATTTTAGCTTTAAATTACAGGGGCAACTTTTCCTTATTTTTTTTTAAAAAATATCTTAATTTTAACACGCGATACTAATCATGTTAGGGTTAAAAAATAAATAAGCTAAAAATTATAATTTTAGGCTGCTTCCCCTTTAAAACAGCTTTAATTATAATAAATTTTAAATTAATAAGTTTTAATAATAATATAAAATAATAAGGTAAAGGGTATATTTTATTTTATGCTTTATTAAGCTAGTAAACTAAATTATTTAAGTTAGGTTTTTTTTTAACTATTTTTAATAGTAATAAAATCCTTAAGTATAAATAAAAAAGGTAATACTTTTTTAACTATTTAAGTCTAGGTTTTAAAAACCTTAATTAAAATACCTGTAAACTGCCTTTGCTTACCCTTTAAAAACCTAGTTTAAAATATTATTATTAAAAAAGTTTAAAAAGTAGTAAGTAAAAGTAACTTTAATTATAAAACTAATAAGTTTTAAAAATCTTTATTAATAATAAAAATATTAATAAAAAAATTTAATTAATAAAAATAAAGTATTTTAAACCTTGTTAAATAATATTAAAAAAGTTATTTAAAAATTTAAAAAAAAGGCTAGTTTTAAAATTATTTTTATAAACCTTTAAGCTACGCTTAAGCTATTTTTAATTAAAAAGTAAATATAGGTTTAAATACTTTATACATGGGTTTTTACTTTAGCTTATACTTAAGGCTTATTTTAGCCTTATTTAACTAGTAACCAAAACCCTAAATATTAATAATTTAGTTAAGTTATATAGCCTAATATAATAATAAAATATACTAAGCCTTGGCGGCCTAAGGCTAAAGCTTAGGTTACCTAAGGTATTAACTTTGGACTAATAGTGGATTAGCTCCGGTAACATTAAACGGAAAAATGTTGGCCCTGACAGCCCTTACCTTTTAAATTACTAAAGGAACCTTTGCTATTCCCTTCCATGTTTTTAGTAGTGCTATTAGTGGTTTTGAATAAAGGGGGAGAATGGATTTTAAATCTTATTATAAAAGCCATGATATTAAATAATTAATAAAATAATAAAAAAATAAGATATTGGACTATAAGAAATAAAATAAAAGAATTAAAAAAGTTAAAAAAATTAGGAAGTAAATAAAAATTTATTTTTTTATATTTAGCTACTTATATAACACTAATAACACAGCATTATAATAACTATATTAACC
Source organism: Aspergillus mulundensis (assembly GCF_003369625.1). Taxonomy (NCBI): domain Eukaryota; kingdom Fungi; phylum Ascomycota; class Eurotiomycetes; order Eurotiales; family Aspergillaceae; genus Aspergillus; species Aspergillus mulundensis. The sequence goes on along the minus strand of NW_020797891.1, from coordinate 1,689,831 downwards.
TTTTTATTATTTATAAAACACTACCTATTTATAATTTATTAATACTTAAATTAATGGAGAATAACTTAAAACTTTTATTATTTATTAAAATAGCTATTTTAGCCACTAAAAGCAAAGTTATTTAAAAGTAAAATATTAATAAAAAAACATTATTTTAAGCCTTAAAATAACCCCGCATTTAATAATAAATTATTTTAAATAAAAAAACTAAATAATTAAACGCGGAACTAACCTATAATAATAATAAAATATACCTATTATAAAAATTAAAGTTATTTAAAAATTAGGTTAATTTTAATTAAAAAAGGGTTAAATTATTATACCCATAAATACCAAGCCTTAATAAAATAAAAAAGCTAATAAAATAAAAGTTATAATAATATTAACCTGCTATGTAGTAATAATATTATTATTATTTTAATAATATATTTAAGGCTAACACCCTAGTAAAAAATAATTAATTAAAAGTTAGTTTTTATATATTTTAAACCTTAAGATTTAATATTAATCCCTTATTAAATAGCCTTTTTAGTACTTTGTTTTATACCTGGTTAGCCTACTTAAGGCTTTTACAGGAGGACTAAATTGACACTCACGCAAAAACTCCACTTGTAGTGTAATATTATGTATTTACTTAGTATTTTATTAGTAAAAAATTAAATATACTATAACTTACTTAGTTTTATTATATAGTTACTTATTTTAAGTATTATAAAAGAATACAAGCTAATGCTTAGGTAAAATAAAAATATTTAAATATTATAATACCTAAATACCCGTAGTATAGTATTCCTTAACTAATTATATAAAAATAAGGAAAATTCTTAATTTGTAAGACCAACAAGTCTTAAAGATCTGTACTAATAATAAAGATAAAGATAAAGAAATCTAACTAATAAAAATAAAGTATTTTAAACCTTATTAAATAATACTAAAAAAGTTACTTAAAAATTTAAAAAGAAGGCTGGCCTTAAGGCCACTTTTACAAATTTTTAAGTTATATTTAAGTTATTTTTAATTAAAAAATAAATATAAATTTAAAATACTTTATACACGGGCCTATTTTTAAAATTTATTTTAATTTTATTTAATTAATAGCTAAAATTTTATATAATAATAACCTAGTTAAGTTATATAATTTAATATAATAATAAAATATACTAAGCCTTAGTAGCTTAAAATTAAAGCTTAAATTATTTAAGGTACTAACTTAAAGTAATAATAAAATAGCTTTAATAATATTAAATAAAAAAATATTAACTTTAATAATTTTTTTAATTAAAGGGTTGTCCGCGACCTGCTATCAAATTAAAAATAATAATAATAAAATACTATTAGTATTATTAATATTAATATTAAATATAGCTTTATTATTATTATTTTTAACTTTATTAAAGTATTGTTTAATATATTAAAATTAATATCTTATTTTTATTATTTATAGCGCTTTAAATAAAATATAATATTTATTTATAATTAAAAGGAAAAAGGTGGTACTTTAATTATACCTGGTATAAAAGTATAAATTATAATATAATTTATGATTTTATAAACTTTTAAATTTTTTAATTTTTATTAAATAAAAATTACCTTTTTAATTTAATTAAGCACAAGGTTTTATTAGGCATTACCCTAGCCTTATAAAAAGTAAAAAAAATATTTAATTATAAATATAGTAATTTAACAAGCCTTTTCCCCTTTTTTTATACTATTTTTTTAAGATAATTATGAAACCCCTTTAGTATAATATTTTACTAATTTTAAAAAGCCCTTAATATTCCTAATCTTATTGTTGCGTGCCTCCCCCGTGGGGTTTAATAACTTCAATTTTAATTAATTTTTTAATAAGGTTAATAATAGTGTTAACTAGTATAACTAATAGCTAAAAAAGCTATAAAAACTTATAATAAAAATATAGGTACTAATTTAATAAGTTATTTTTATTTTAATAATTACTAACTAGTGGCGCTCTGCCGGTGCTTTATTAAATATATTAATTTTTAATTTAATAATAACTATTTTTATACTTAACTACTACTTATTTATTATTTATTATTTTGTCTTTTTTTACTTTATCTTGCGCTATACTAGCTACTATTATTATTAATATTTTTATTATAAGTTTTATATTTTGCCCCTATTATTTTAAGCTCCCTTTTTTAGCCTTTAACCTTTTTTTATAAGTATACTTTATTTTTAACTAGTTTACTAGTAAAATAGCTCTAGTATAAATATTAATTAATAAAAAATAAGTTTACCTTTACTATATAAAGTGTATCTAGGCCTAAAATAATAATATTATTATTAATAATTTAAACTAGTATATATATCCCATAATTAACTATAATTATTATTACTATATTATTAGTAAGAGTGGTTATATTTTATTACACTTTTATATAAAAAAACATTATATTTATATAATATATAAATTAATTTGCTATTAGTTTAAAAAAAAGGTAATAACTTTGTTAAGTTAAATACTTTTTTATAGGGTTTTAAGGTTTAATAAACCACTATTATTATTTAAAAATTATTAAATTACTATTTAATTATTACTAGTTACCCCTGGCTTTAAAAAAGGGTGTAAAACCTTTTATTTTATAAGGTTTTAAAATTATACCCAGGGCTATAAGTAAAGTAATTACCTTTTTTATTTTTTTTATAAAAATTTAAGGTTTAATAAACTATAGCTAGACCACCGCTAGCTTAGTATTAAAACTTATTTTAAATTATAATTTAAAATAAAAAACTATATTTATGTTAAAGTTAAAGTATTTAAAAAAAGGCTTTTTTATTTTTTTTTAAAAAAAGGCTTTTTTATTTTTTTTTAAAAAAATAATAATAACTAACTAAGTAGTAAAGGCTATAATAAAAAACTATTATTTAATATTAGGAGCAGGAGCAGGGGCCTTTACTAGTATTTTTTTATATTTAGTATTTTTAGGGGGCGCAGCGGGCTTATTTAAAAAAAAAAAATTAAAAAACTAGTAAGTATTTTAGTTATTATTAAAGTAAGCCAGGGGCTATTTAAAAGTAAGCTAAAAGCTTTATATAAATTTTTATATAGCTAAAGCTAATATTAATATAGCCCGGACCTTAGTACTTATTTTTTTATAAGCCTTAATTACTAGCTTAACTTAATATATAAATATATTTTAGTAATAAATATATTTTTTAAATTTATTTATTATAAAAATATAATACTTACTTTTATATAAAAAGGTAATAAAAAATAATTACCCTTATTAATTATATAGTAAAAATAGTTACACCTTATAATTAAATAAATATATTAATTAAGGCTATTAATTAACTTATTATTTTTACATGTCTAAATATATTTTACATACTATAAGTAGACCTATTTTTTATTAGCTAATATTTATACCAAAGCTGTTTTACTAGCAGACTAATTAAAAATAAAAAGTATTTATAAAAAAAAGGCCAGAGGCCGGGGAAAAAAAGTATAAAAAAATAAAGGTAATAATATAAAACCTATAATAAAAGTATTAATAAAAATAATAACTAATACTATATAAGGTAAAGCAGGGAAAGGCAAGTTAGTAAGCACGGGGGTTATAATTAAATAATAGGGTAGTTACTTTTAGGTTAAAAGTTAATATATTTAATAAAGCACCGGCGGAGCACTACTAGTTAATAATTATTAAAATAAAAATAACTTATTAAATTAGCACCCACGTTTTTATTATATATTTTAAAGGCTTTTATTAAATATTAGTTATACTAGCTATTGCTATTATTATTACTACTTAAAAATTAATTAAAATTAATATTATTAAACCTAAAGAAAAATACACGCTGTAAGACCGACAAGTCTTAAAGATCTTTACTAATAATAAAGATATTAACAAAGAAATTTAATTAATAAGAATAAAGTATTTTAAACCCTACTAAATAATATTAAAAAAGTTACTTAAAAATTTAAGAAGAAGGCTAGCCTTAGCCACCTTTATAAACCTTTAAGCTATGCTTAAGCTATTTTTAATTAAAAAGTAAATATAGGTTTAAATACTTTATACATAAATTTTTACTTTAGCTTATACTTAGGGCCTACCCTAGCCTTGCTTAACTAGTAGTTAAAACCTTAAATAATAATAACCTAATTAAGTTATATAACCTAATATAATAATAAGGTATACTAAGCCTTAATAACCTAAGGCTAAAGCTTAGGTTACTTAAGGCACTAATTTTAAACTAATAGTAGGTTAGCTTTAATAATATTAAATAAAAAAGTATTAGCCCTAATAATTTTTTTTTAATTAAAAGATTGTCCGCGACCCACCGCTAAACTAAAAAAATAATAATAATAAAATACCACTATTATTATTAATATTAATATTAAATATAGCTTTATTATTGCTATTTTTAACTTTATTAAAATATTATTTAATATATTAAAATTAGTATTTTATTTTTATTATTTATAGCGCTTTAAATAAAATATAATATTTATTTATAACTAAAAGGGGAAAGGCGGTGCTTTAATAATACCTAGTATAAAAGTATAAATTATAGTATAGTTTATAGTTTTATAACTCCTAAAATTATTAAATTTTTTGTTAAATAAAAAAATTACCTTTTTTTATTATAATTAAAAAAAAAGTTTTTTTAGGCGCTGCCCTAGCTTTAAAAAAAGTAAAAAAAAGTGCTTAGCTATAATTATAGTAAATTAAAATATTCCTACTTTTGCCCCTTATACTCCTATTATAATATAGTTATAAAACCCCTTTAATATAATATTTTTACTAACTTTAAAAGCCTTTACCTTTTTTAATTTTTTTATTACGTGCGTCCCCCTTTAGGTTTAATAATATTAATTTTAATTAGTTCTTAGGCGGTAATAATAATAATAATAACTAATATAATTAGTATTTAATAAGCGCCTTTAAAATATATAATAAAAACATGGGTACTAATTTAGTAAGTTATTTTTATTTTAATAATTATTAATTAGTGGCGCTTTGCCAGTGCTTTATTAAATATATTAACTTTTAACCTAAAAATAACTATTTTATTACTTAATTATAGCCTTTATACTTATTAACTTATTTTTTTTTACTTTACCTTATATTATACTAGCTACTATTATTATTAATATTTTTATTATAGGTTTTATACTATTACTTTTTTAGGCTTTTTTTTCCTAGCCTTTAGCCTTTTTTTATAAGTATACCTTATTTTTAACTAGTTTGCTAGTAAAATAGCTTTAATATAAATATTAGCTAATAAAAAATAGGTTTACTTATAGTGTAAGGCCTATTATACTGTATATAGCCCTTTTATAAAACTTAAAGATATTTATGGATAGCTTTGCTCGCGGATAGCTAAATTAGCCTTTAAGTACTAACTTAATATATACTAAAAATATTTAGCCTTTGCAAAGCTAGAGATTTAAACCTTAGTATTAATTTTAATATTTTTATTTTTTTTAAAAATTATTATTTATAAACCTTTTTTTTAGGTATATTATACCTTATTATATTATTTATAATTTTTAAGGCCAAGGACCTTATAATTTTAATACTTATTAATATATTTAGTTTATTAAGGCTAATTTATACTTATATTATAAGTTATTTAAGTATTTTTATAGTAATTAAAAGTAACCTTTTATAAAATTATTTAAAAAAAATTTATTTATTTTTTATAAGTAAACCTATTCACGGTTATAAAAAAAATTTAAAAAATAATAATTTAAATTTTAATATATTTTTATAAAAAAAAATAATAGCTAAAACCATCCGCAAGTAACTAAAAAAATACTTATTTATTTAAAAAACTTAGTTTAAACAAGCTACGCCTGCAAGTCACGCGGATTAAAAAGGTTAAAAAAGTAAAATAACTTATTTATAAGATTTATAGGAAGCTTTTAAAAAAGTAATTTATTAATAAGTTTTATAAGTAATTTTATTTTTTTTATAAAAAAGACTGCTTATCTCGCGGCTGCCTAATAAAAAAAAAGTAATATAAAATTATTACTTATAGTAATTACTGCGCCTTTATAAAAAAGGTAAATATATTTAAAAAAATAAATAACTTTTTATAAAAAAAGGTATTAAAGTTTATAATATTTTACCTAAATTTAATTTTATAAAAATAATAAGCTATAAAAGTAAAAATCTTAAAATATTTAACCTAGGATACCCTTTATAATTTTTTTAAATAATTAAAAGACCCTACAAACTAATTATATATAGCATAAAGTAAGGTATTATATATAACTTTTAATAAGGGCAAGTTAAATTATATATACTTATAATAATAAAAAAAAGTAATAATTAAAACTAAGTAATTAAGGGGGCAAAATAAATATAATTTTTTTATAAATATTTTTTAAATTTTACTTATTTATAATAAAGCAAAAGGTCCGTAAATAACTATATTTTTTAAAAATATTTATAAAACTAGTTTTCCTAATTATTAAACTTTAATTAAACCTTTTTTTCACAAGGTGCACTAAGTATTAATTTAAAGTTTATAAAAACTAATTTTTTATAAAACAAGCATAAGGGGTTTTTATAAAAAATAAGTAATTATAAGGTAAAAAAGCCTGCCTTTATAAAAAAAAAATAGGAGCCTTAATATTACTATTATAAAAAAATTAAGTATATTAAGCTAAAATACCCAAAGCTTATAAAAAAGGTAAAAAAAGTAAAAAATAAAAAGTAATATAAAAATCTTGCGGTGGTAGTAGCTATTACTAGTAAATAATTTTAATTAAATATAAGTTAGGTTATTATAAAATAATTATTTTTATTTATAAAAATTATATTACTTAATAAAGTAGTTATAAATTATAAGGCCCTTATAAATTATAAAAATACTATAAATATAGTTTTTTTACTTTTTATAAAGTAAGTAAAATAAAAATTTTTATTATGCTAAATCTTTACACAAGTTATTAATAACAGGCGTGTATAAAATAAAGGCGTTATAAAAGTAAATATATATTTTTAAAATTTATATAAAACTTAAAAAAAGTTTTAGGTGCTTGCGGTAATATTATTAAATATAAAGTAAATAATATTAAGTATGCTATAGCGAAAAATTTATAATTTATAAATAATTTAGGCTATAAAAAAATTAACCTTTATAAAATAAAAGTATTATATAAAGGGGGTTTTCGCGGAGAAGTTTACTAAAAATATATATAAAAATAGGTTAAGACTTTTTAAATTAATATAATAAAAATTAAATAAATAATATTAGGTAATAAATTACTTAACTAGTACTAGAATTTTATAAAAGTATTTTTAAAAAAAAGTTATAATAGCTCCCACCTTACCATAAAAAGATTAACTTAAAAATTAAGGTTAAAAATAATAAAAAATTATTATTTAAACCTTTATATTACCACTCCCTGTAGGAAATAGTAGCTATTTATAAATATATATAAATAATACTTATAAAAAACTAAATTTAATTATTAAAGTTTTTTATAAGGGCACCTTTACTATATATACCTAAAAATAATAATAAAGTTTATATATATATAAACTTTCGCGGGCTAAATACTATATTTATAAAAAATTAATATTTTTTACTTTTAATTAATAAGATAATTATAAGGCTAAGTAATACTAAAATTTATATATAGTTAAATTTTTATAATATATATAATTATATTTATATTATAGCTAGGGATAAATAAAAAATAGTATTTTATATAAAATATAAGTTATTTAAATACTTAATAATATTATTTAAACTTATTAATACGCCCGTGATGTTTTAGGGCTTTATAAATTAAGTATTTTATAATTTATTAAATATTATAATTATAGTATATATTAATAATATTATTATATTTTTATAGAACATAAAAAGTTATAAAAAACATGTTTATAAAATACTAAAAAGACTTTATAAGGCAGGCCTATATTATAAGTAAAGTAAGTATATATTTATAATATAAAAAATTAACTTCCTAGGGTATATTATTATATTTAATAAAGTTAAAATAAAAAAATTACATGTGGCTATAATTTAAAAGTAGCTAATATTAAAAATAGTATATAATATTTTTATATTTTTAGGCTTTATTAATTAATATTATAGGTTTATCCATGCCTATACAGTAATAATAATAAATTTTATAAATTTTTTTAAAAAATTAAAAAATAGTCCTGTAAGAATAGCTAAAAATAAAATATTAATTATAATATTAAAAGCTTATAAAGTAGTAAACTTTTTAAAAAAAAAGTTTAAAAAAATAATATATTTAAATTATTTTATAAAAAAGTTAGCCACGCAAGTAAAAATAAATACCTTTAAAAATAATTCTTATAATATATTAACCTAGTTATATTTTAATAAAATATAAAAGCTTATAGCTTTTTTTTTATAAAAGCTTACTTTAATAAAATATAATTATACTACTAGCAAGCAAGAGCTCCTAGCTATTATAAATTTTTTTTATAAATAAAGATATTATTTTTAAGGCGTGTTATAAAAGGTTAAGGTAATTATAAATTATAAGGCGCTAATAATATTTTAGTTATTTATAAAAATACTTTTATAAATATAAATTTATTAGGCTTAATTTTTAGCTAGGTTCTAGTTTTAAATTACTTATTATATAGGCAAGTTAAACCCTGTAAATAAACCCTTATAAAAAATTAATTATATATAAAATAATTAACATAAAAAGGATTAGGAAGGTTATGCGGAGCAAGTAAAAAAAAGCTATTTTAATAATTAAGTATTATAAATATATAAAATACCTATAAAAATAAATTTATAAGTATTAAAAGCGCTAGAGTATATACTATATAAAAAAATTTAATTAAAAATTTATTACCTAAAACTATAAGTAAAGGATTTATTATTACTATTATTAAAAATAAAAAAATAAAAAAAAGTTATTAGGTTAAAGTAAGTAATAAATAGTTAAGCTATATATGGCTTATAGCTGTTAAGGTTGCGGATTATAATACTTTATTTAAAATAAAGGTGCCTTATAAAAAGGTAAAAAGGCTTTATAAAAAAAAAGGTTTATTTTATATAAATCCTTTATAAAAAATAATAAAAAGCCTACTAGCGCTTTTAAAACAAGACCCCTTTATAAAAAAAGTTATAAACACTATTTATAAATATAAATTTAAGCTAAAAAATCTAGGTATATAAAAAAGCACTCCACAGCTATAAAGGTAATAATATATAAATAATAACTTTTTATATAATTTCTCGTGGTTATATATCCCTAATTATTACTAGTTATAAAGAAAAATTTTAATAAAATTATATAATAACCTATTTGCAGGGCACTTTATAAAAAAAATATTAAAATTAATTTAATAAAGGTTTTTTTAGCTAAAAATATAGGATTTTATAAAAAAATATTATAAAATATATAAAATTTATTAAAAATCACGGGTATTATATAGTAAGTAATAAGGCTTATTTTAATTTTTACTAGTACTTATAAAGCCTTAAAAGTAAATTAATATAAACTTTATTATAAATTTACTTATAAATATTAAAACTAAGAATTTAAATGGCTCGCGGGAGGTATATAATACTATATTAATAATTATAAATAAAATAAGTAAAATAGCTTATTTTATTTTAATTAAAAAGTTAATTAAAAATTACAAGCTAGCTTACCTAGTAATTTATAAGGTATTTTATTTATATAAAATACCCGTGAATATTATAATAAACTATAAAAGCATGTTTATAAAGGGGTTTTAATTAAACTTTATATATAATATTTTAATTAAGCACTTAATAAGTACTATATACTACTTATAAATAAATAATTAAATAAAATACTTAAATAATATTTTAAAATAGTTTTTACAAGAATATATTAACTTTTTATAAAATAATTAGGTTAATTATTTATTTTTTATAAAGTTTACTTATAATAATTTATAATAAGTATTTATCCGCGATATACTATTTTATATGGTATATAAAATAAATCCTAGAGTTATAGTACTTAACTTAAAACTAAAAAATAAGGTATTTTATAAAGTGTTAAATTAAGTAAAATAATTATAAAAAATCTAGGATACTATATAAAAAGGTATTAAAAATATTTAAGCAGGATAGGCAAAATATTTTAATAAAAAAAGGTAAAAAAAACCTTTATAAAGGGTAACTATATTTAGGTTAGTAATACTAACTAATTATAAATAAAACTAAATTAAAAGCTAGACTAGCTATAAGCTAGCCTATATAAAATAATTAAGTAAATAAAGTAAAATACTTATTATATGGCTTTACTATTAAATCTTTATATATATAATATTTTTTATATGTTTATGCTCCGTAAATATAAAAAAATAAAAAAAATAAATACTTGTAAGTAATATAAAGCAAGGTTCGCGAATAAAAATTAGGCTAAGTATTATATAAAAATAATATTAGGGCTAGGAATAAAAAACCCTAAGTAGCTTTATATAAAATAGTTAGGGTATAATAAAATAATAAAAAAACTAGTTTATAGGCTAAGGCACTTATAAGTATATAAAAAGTAAATAATAAAAAAAAATAAAACCTAGTTTTTAAAAATAGAAAAAAAATAAAAAACAACTTTTGCAAGCCTAAAAAAAAATTAACTAATAATTAATAATATTATTACTTATAAATTAACCAAGATTACCAACCCCCTTTTATAACCACTAATATTTTTTATAAATTATTAATTAAACACGTGTGCCTTCTTATATATAAAAATAAGAATTAATATTTTATAAGTATAAAAAGCTTTAAAAGTAATACTAAGTAATTATTTATAATTTTTAAGCTAATAGCTATTTAATACTAGTTTAGGTCTTATATAAAAAAGCAGGGACGCAAGCAGTATAAATAATCATTATATTTTTAGTTAATACCCCTAAAAATATATTTTATAAAAGCAGGATAATTAAATAATTTTTTAAAAAAATATTAATATATTTTATATACTTATAGCCCCGCAAAGGTTTGTACCTAATATATATTATAAAAATAACCTTGCAAGTTTATATATATATAATAATTTAAATTATATTAATAAAGCTATATTAATATACATGCCTTTATATTAATATAAAAATTTAATATAGTTTATAATTAAATAATAGCTTAATATTATTATAAAATAGTAATTTTAATAAAACTAATAAGCTAGTAATTATAAAAAATCTTTTTAAATTATTTATTATATTTTTAAAAAGTATTATAAACTAGGCTTATACCTAATTTATAATACTTATTTTATTTAAAGGTAAGGTATTTTATACTACTTTAATAAGTAGCCCCCTAGTAGGGCGGGGTGTAATAATAAAAAGGGTGCCTAGTAATTATAAGTAAGTTAATAATAATTTTATAAATAAAAATCTTATAAATAAAAATATATATAAGTAAAAAGTAAAAAAAACTTCGCGTATATTAATAAGTAAAAAACTTATAAATAAAAAGGTAAAAATACTTACTAAATATTATAGTAATATAATAACCTTAATAAGCTATATATTAATACCACGAATATATATTATATAAAAAAAACTAATAAAAAAAAATAGCTAGGTATTAAGTAAAACTTGCTTATATTAATTAAAACTAAACTAAATATTAAGGCCTTTGCTAGTAGCAGAAAGTAAGATATTAACTAGGCTAAAAGTAAAAATGAAAGCTATTTTATAAAATATTATTTATAAAAATAAAAAAAATCTTATTCTTAATTAATTATACGCGGGTTAGCTATACTTATAAAATAAAATTTATAAAAATAAAGTTAGGATTTTATAAGGCAGAGTTAAGAGCTTAAAAGCAAAGTTAAAAGCTTAAAAGTAAAGTTAGAAGCTTGTAAGCAGGTAAAGTTAAGGGCTTATAAATAGGTAAAAGCAAGAGCTTATAAGTAAAAAAAACAAGGGTTTATAAAAACGTAAAAACAAGACTTTATTTTTATAGGGATTTAAAGCTTATAAAATATATTTTTTAAAACTTAAAAGTTTGCAAGACTTTCTTATAAGGTATAATAATTAAATAAGTAAATATTAATATAAAAAAATATATAAAATATGTAAAGTACATAGCAGGAAATAAGTAAAAGTAAAAAATTTAAAATATATAAGTAAGTATTATATTACTTAAAGTATTAAAAAATTTTATAAGTTATTTTAACTAGCAAGCTAGTAAAAAAAAACTTATAAAATATATTTATATAATAAAAAAAATAAAAAGGGCTAATAAAAGGGTATACTTATAAAAAATAAGTAGCTTATTTATAAAAAAAGTTATAAAAAAAAGAAATTAAATAAAAGCTTTAGTATTAAGCCTACTTAAAAAAAGCATGAAATAATAATATTTTATAAATATTAAAGGTAATTAT
>NW_020797891.1:1672154-1676765 GCF_003369625.1 Aspergillus mulundensis | reverse complement strand
AACTATTACTACTACTATTAAAAACGGCAACGGGAATAACAAAGGTTTTTTAAATAATTTAAAAGGGAAAGGCAAGCAAAAAAAGGGTGCTATAAATAATAAAAAAAAAAGCCTAAAAAAAGTAAAAAAGCTAGCAAAACTTATAGGGTTTTATTATATGTGCTTATTTATTTAGCTATATTATAGTATTTAATATACTTTTAATTTATATTAAAAGCTAGTAATTTAAATAATAATAATATGTTATTTTAATTTAGTTATAAGTTTAATATTATTATATTAATTTTATATAAAACTTATTTTTATTATAATAAGGTTTATAAGCTAGTAAGTTTTTAATATTTTTTTTTTATATTTTATAGCTAATTTATTATGTCCCTTAGGTTAAAGTAATAATAACAGGGAATATTTATAATTTATAGCTTTTTATTAAATATTATTATTTTTTTTACCCGCGGACTAATAATAAAGGGGTAAAGCTTTTTTTAAAAAATAAAAAATATTAGTAGGGCTAGGAATTTATATTTTAAACTTATTTTATAATAATTTAATTACTAAAGGCCTTTAAAAATATGGAAAAAGCTTATTAAAAAAAATTCTTTTTTTTAAGTAAGGTAAAAAAGGACTAGCAAAAGTTAAATTTTTAATACTATATTAAAGTACTATTACGTTACGCCTTACTTTTTATTATTTAGCTTATAAATTTTTTTATTACTAATATAAAAAATAATACTAAAGTTTTATAGTTATACCTTTGTTTTTTTCTTAGTAATTTAGGCCATGTTTAGTGGTTTATTATTAAATTTTAATTTTAAAAGAAAATTAAGCTTACCTACCGGGCTTATTTTATTAACACTTTAAATTTTAATATTAAACTTGCTTATATTATAATAAAGTTTCCTATTATTATTAAGGGTATTTAGCCAGGTTTATTATATATTTTAGTTTTAGTAGTAATATTTTTTTATTTTCTTACTTTTTTAAAATTAATATTTTATTTTATTTCTAGTGCCTTTTTAGCGCCTTAGTTATTTATTTTTATTATTTTTTAGTTTAATTATACCGGGTAATAGCTTAGTAATATTAAAACCTTTTTTTTAATAATATTTTATTTTTTTTTATTACTTTAACACTTATTACTTTTTAGGTTTATAGTTTCTTATAGTTACTTGTAGTTTAAGGCTAAAATAATAATTTTTAAGTGGTATTTTATTAAAATCTTTTTTATTTAAATATATTAGGTGTATTTTAACTTAAAGTTAGGTTTTATTTTTACTTTTAATTAAATAATAAATAATTATTTTATTACGCTTGCTTTTTTTTATACTTTTAAATAAAATTTAGTGCATTTATATTTTTAATAAAAACCTATTAATTATATTTTAAAGGCTATTTTTTTATTTTACTAAATATAAGTCTTTATTTTTAATAAAATTATAGCTAATAATATTATTAATCTTTTATTTTTTATTTTTTTTTAAATTAGGCATAGCTTTTATATTAATTTTACCGTGCTAAGGCTTAAGTAATAAAATATAAAAAATATTATATATTTAATAATACTTTTTAGAAAGTAGAAGTTAATACACTATAAAATTAATTTTATTTAGTACTTAAAAAAAACTAATAAACTTAAGCTTAAGTTTTATTAATATTTTTAAATTTAAATTTTTAGTGCTAAGTTTAATAGGTTATTTTAGTTTAAACTTTATATTTTTCTAGCTTTTATTATAGTAAGTTTAATAATATTTTATATTTTTTTTAGTTTTTTTTATATTTAACTTAAACTTTTTTAAGTTTTTTAATCCTGGCTAATATAGCTAGTACCTTTATTTATTTAAGGTTAATCTTAAACCATGCTATAATTTTTAAATTTTAGTTATATATAACTTAAAAGGGTAATATTTTAATAATAATATTTTTAGTATTATTACAGGTAAATTATGCTATTTTAAGTAGTATAAACCAGGCATAGTAATTTTTTATAATAAAATAATATAAATATTATTTTAAAACTTAGTTAATTTGCTTGGTTTATTTATTAATTTAGGGGTGGAAAGTAGTTAATAAATATAACTTAATTTTATAATAAAACTATAGCTTTTCCTAATATTTACTTATAAAAAAAAAGTTTTAATTAAATATAATACCTTTAGGCTAGCCATAGTTTAAAATTTAATTTTAATAAAAAATTTTAGCTAGTTTATAAGCTTGGATTAATATTAAAATAAAAATAAATTAATATTATTTTATATAACGGTTTATTATTATAAAAATAATATTAATATATTATTTTTAATATATAGTAGGTGGTAGGCTAATAATAAAATTTATACTAACTTTAAAAAAAAGGTAATTTAGGCCTGGTAAGGTAAATAATTTTTTATAAAATTAATATTAAAATACTATAATATATTAGTATATAAGGCATAAATAAGTAAAAATTTTTATTATAGCTTTTATTTTTAGCTAAAAAAACTTTTATTTTACTAAAAATTTAGTTTTTTATAAATTAAAATATCCTACTAAAAAATTATTATAATATACTTAAATAATTATAATTTTAAGCCTTTAATTTAATAAAACATAAATTTAATTTTAAAAAGCTAGTAAATTGCTTTTTATAATTAACTAGTTTTTAAAACTTAATTTCTTAGCTTAAAAATTTTTTTTTTAAAACTAATTTAGTTTTATTTTTATACCTTTTAAATAAGGTATTTGCAGGGTTATGCTTACCTAAATAATATAAAATTTTAAAGTTATATATTACTAAATTTATACACTATTTTACTTGCTTTTTACTATACTTTTATTACTGTATAAAAAAGTAAAGACTTATATAATTTAACCATACTATTATTTTATAAGGGAAATCTTTAAGGTATTACCTTTAATAATAAAATAATTAAATAATAGTAAATAGCTTTTTATTTAAAATTAATTAATTAATTTTTACTTTAATAAATTTATAAAACTAAAATATAATTAAGTAATATTTCCCTATGTTATTTAATTAAAAATATATTTTAGCTATTCCTGTGTTATTAATATTTACTTTTAATTATTTTTTCCGCATAGGGTTAAAATAATATAATAAGGGGGCTTTTATAAAGGTATTAAAAAAAATTAAAATACTAGCTTTTTACGCTTTTAAAATTACAGGGGCCTAATTTTCTTTTTATATTATATTTTTTTTATTAAACTAGTTAATAGCAAGGTAATTCATGCAAAATTATAAATAAAATAATAATAAAAATTAATAAAATTTAAAAAGAATTATAGGGCTTTATAAAAATAAGGTTTTTTTTATAAGGTTATAATAGTTACTTATTCCGGGTTTATTTTAATACTATTTTAATTAACTATAAAACCTAAAAATTTTACCTTTTTTTTAAAGAAGGTATATTTTTTTAAATTAGTAAATAATTTAGCTTTATATAATTATTTAAAAACTTGTTTAATATACTTAACATGTTGCTTGGGATTAATAAAAAAAATTAAAATATTATTAAAGTAAATAATATAAATTTAATCTAAAATATTATAAATTATAAAATAAATATAACTTTAAAAAGTGGCAGGAGTATTAGTTAAACTAAAAGGTATAATAATATACTTATAGTAACTATATTAATATTAAAAAGCTATTTTTTACTAGTCTTTTTTATAAACCTGGATGTAATAATAAGCATTTTTTAAATTAATTTTAGTGTAGCAGGTTGCTCCCGAAATTTAGTTAAAAATTTTTAAAATAAAAGGTAAAAAATATTAATTTTTAATTATTATCTTATTTAACCCTTAATAATTAACATATAATTATAAGCCTTTATTTTTTTTTAATATAAAAAAAATAGGTGCTTTGGCAGGACTCTTAAAAGATTTAATATAATTATATTAAATATTTTTATTAATATACTAGTGTAATATAGCTAGTTTAGCAAGAAAAAAAAATAAATTAGCCTATAAAAAGGTAACTGGCTATTTATTATTATAATATTATATATAGGTATTAACTTTAAAAATATTATCTTTACACCGTGTAAGGAAAATATATTTTAAAATATATTAAGTTTAAATAATAAATTATTTATTTAATTTAACTTACCGCTGTTATAAACTTTTTTAGGTAAAAAAATAATAATAAATATATAAGCTTAATTTTTATAAGCCTTTATAAACTTATATTATTTAAGAATTTAGTGGTTTACTACTTTGTTACTAAACTATTATTAATTTACTATTATATAAATATAAATAGCTTAAATAATTATAATAAAAAGAATAATTAGGCATTTAACTCTGGTTTACTTTATTTTTATATAAGGTTATTTAAATATTTTTATAATACCTTTAAAATTAATAATTTTAATAAGTACCTTTTATACTTTCTTTAAATTATTTTACTAATTGCTATATTTCTTTAAAATAAGGCAAGAAAGTTTTACTTAATTTAAATAAATATACTTAATAAATTTTATACTTACTATATTTACCTTTACTTTAATATTTAAGTTTACTTTAGTCTTAATCTTGTCTCGCGAAGCTTTTACTATTATTTTTATTTAAAAATACTTACCTATTTTTATTTTTAAATATTAAGCTAGGGCATAA
>NW_020797891.1:1667665-1669714 GCF_003369625.1 Aspergillus mulundensis | reverse complement strand
TACTAAACTAAAAAAAAATAATAATAAAATACTATTATTATTATTAATATTAATACTAAATATAGCTTTATTATTACTATTTTTAACTTTATTAAAATATTATTTAATATATTAAATTTAATATCTTGTTTTTATTATTTATAGCGCTTTAAATAAAATATAATATTTATTTATAATTAAAAGGAAAAAGGCGGTGCTTTAATAATACCTAGTATAAAAGTATAAATTATAATATAGTTTATAGTTTTATAAATTTTTAAACTTATTAAATTTTTTATTAAATAAAAAATTACCTTTTTTTATTATAATTAAAAAAAAAGTTTTTTCGGGCGCTGCCCTAGCTTTTTAATAAGTAAAAAAAGTGCCTTATTATAATTATAATAATTTAAAATACCCCTGCTTTTACCCCTTATACTTTTACTATAGTATAATTATAAAACCCCTTTAATATAATATTTTTACTAATTTTAAAAGCCCTTAGTATTTTTAATTTTTTTTATACTTATTTCCCTTTAAATTTAAAAACTTTAATTTTAATTAGTTCTTGGGTAGTAATAATAATAGTAATAATTAATATAACTTATATTTAATAAGTACCTTTAAAATATATCATAAGGTTATAAGTAATAATTTAATAAGTTTTTTTTATTTTAATAATTACTAACTAGTGGCGCTCCGCCGGTGCTTTATTAAATATATTAACTTTTAACTTTATAATAATTATTTTATTATTTAATTATAGCCCCTGCGCCCCCTAGCTTACCTTTTTTTACTTTACTTAGTATTATACTAGCCTTTACCCTTATTAATACCCTTACTATAGGTTTTATATTACCACCCCCTTAAGCTTCTTTTTTTTAGCCTTTAGCCCTTTTTTTTATAAGTATATTTTATTTTTAATTAGTTTACTAGTAAAATAGCTTTGGTATAAATATTAATTAATAAAAAATAAGTTTACTTATAGTGCGCGAAATATATTTAGGCATGTAAAAATAATAAGTTAATTAATAGCCTTAATTTTTATATTTATTTAGTTATTAAGTATAATTATTTTTATTATATTTATAATAAGGGCACCTGTCTCCCCCTATTATTTTATATAAAAAAATATTATTTTTTTATAATAAATAAACCTTACTAACCATAATAAATATATTTATTATTAAAATATATTTTTATATTAGGTTAAGTTAGTAATAAAAGCTTATAATAAAAAAATAAGCACCAAGGTCCGGGTAATAAAGGTATTAGCTTTAATTATTTAAAAGCTTATATAATTTTTTTAGCTTATTATTAAATAGCCCCTGGCCTATTTTAATAATAGCTAAAATAATTATTAGTTTTTTAATATCTTTTTTTTAAAAAATAAGCCTGTTATGCCTTTTTTTTTAAAAAAATACTAAATATAAAAAAAAAAACTTATAAAGGCCCCTGCTCCTACCCCTAATATTAAATAATAGTTTTTTTATTATAGCCTTTGCCACATAGCTAGTTATTATTTTTTTTTTAAAAAAAAAATTTTTTTTTATTTTTTTTTAATACTTTAACTTTAATATAAATATAGTTTTTTATTTTAAATTATAATTTAAAATAAGTTTTATTACCAAGCTGGTGGCGGTCCGGCTATAGTTTATTAAATTTTAAAATTTTATAAAAAAATAAAAAAGGTAACTACTTTACTTATGGCCTTGGGTATAATTTTAAAATTTTATAAAATAAAAAATCTTATACCCCTTTTTAAAGCTATAGGTAGCTAGTAATAATTAAGTGGCGGTTTAATAACTTTTTTAATAATACTAGCAGTTTATTAAACCTTAAAACCTAGTAAAAAAAAAAGGTATTTAACTTAATAAGGTTATTATTTTTTTTTAAACTAGTAGTAAACTAGTATTATTATAACTAGCTTTTTATAATTTACTAGGGCTTCCTGTGCATGCTTAAAATTAAAAAGTAATTTTTATAAATTTTTATAGCTAGGCTAGCCCTTTTACTTAATAAAAAATTTATTATATTTATAAATATATTATTTTTAAGAATAGCCTTAACTTC
>NW_020797891.1:1658685-1667654 GCF_003369625.1 Aspergillus mulundensis | reverse complement strand
TTAAGTTTTTTACTTAAATATATTAATTTAATATTTTTTAAAAATATTAAAATATTATTTTTAACCTTAAATTTTACTAAATAATATTTTTAATTATAGTAAAATACCTGCTTTTTTTATGCCTTATTTATATAATCTTATAAATTTTTATAAAGCTATTTTAAATAATATAAGTATTTTTTAATAAAAAAATAAAATATTAATTCCCCTAGGTTTTTAAGCCTAAAAATTACTAGTTTTTATTTATAGCTTACTATAAGCAAAGCATAGCTAGTTAAGTTATTTTTTAAGTTATTATAGGTAAAGCGTGCCAGTAGTAAGTATAATACCTAATTATTTTATTAATAATTATAATATATATATAAATATACTTTAATTATTTAGTTTTAGTGCTTGGTTTAATTATTTAATTAAAAATAATATACTATACTAAGTTATTACTTAATACATAGCGCTTAATAAAAAGCTATTTAATACTTTAAARTAAAAAGTAAACCTTAATTTATTATTATACTTTAGGGTAACCCTGTATTATATATAATTTTTTTAATAAATAAGTTAACTAACTTTTTTATAGTAATTTTATTAATAATAAAAAAATATTTTACTTTTTTATTAAATTAATTTATAATTACTAAAATTATGTTATTAACGCGCCCTTTATACTTTAATAAAGGTAAGTTAATAATAAAGTTTATAAAAATATTTCTTTATGGCGCATTTAGCACTAAAAAAATATTAAATTTTTTAAGGTAATTACCTTAAAACCTTAAACCTTTAATATAAGGGATATTTTTTAATATACACACGTGTATTTTTATTAAGCTTTTTGTAAGGCCTATTGCACTGTATATAGCCCTTTTACAAGACTTAGAGATATCCGCGGATAGCTTTACTTGCGGATAGCTAAGTTAGCCTTTAGGTGCTAACTTAGCGCATACTAAGAATATCTAGCCTTCGCGAGGCCAGAGATTTAAATCTTAGTATTAATCTTAATATTTTTATTTTTTTTAAATCTACTATCTATACACCTTTTTTTTAGGTATATTACACCCTATCACACTATTCGCAAATCCCTAAGGCCAAGGACCTTATACTTTTCCTACTAAAACTTACGGGTAAGTAATTTAATAGTTTTTTTATAATTAAAATAACCTATATAAAAATTATTATAATATTATTTTATAATTTTATATTATAACACGGGCACGGGAGGTATATAAATAATACCTTTATAAAAAAAAGTCCTTTTTTTACGCTATTTAATAATAAAAAAGGCCTGCCCTAAATTAATAAAAATTATATTTTTAAGCTATTATTATAATTAGCCTGCAAGAGCATCCTTTTATTAGGCTATAATTAATTATTATTAAAAGGTATTTATAACTAGTTTAGTGGTTTTTTTTACTTACTACCTTTATAATAAATATTTTAAGATTTAAAAATTTTGAATATTTACAAGCCTAACCGCGCGGAGGGATAGCTAGGTTTTTTAGTATTATTTTAATAATAATTTATTAAAAAAAATAAACTTAACTTTTTTTATAAAGTAGGGAGTATTTTAACTTAATACTTTTTATTTTTTATTATATAATTTAATTATTATAATAGCATATTTACTAAATTATATTTACCTAGTTTATACTTAATCTTAAAGTTATAAATTATAAGTAATTTTACTTATTATACCTGCCTTTAATTTAAAACTTTTATTATAAAAAAATAGCGTAGGTTATTATAATTATACTACATGTGTATAAAATATAAAAAGTTTTTAAGGTAATAATATTACTTTTTAAAGCACTTAATTATTATAAGTAATTTTTAATTATAAACCTTATAATAAAGCTTAAATTTATATAATTAATAAAAATAAAAGGCTATAAGGCGCTACTAGTCCTATTTTTTTTATTAAGTAACTTTTTTTACTTTAGCTATATAATAATTTTAGTAATAATAAACCTTAATATATTAATAATAATAAGGATTTTTTTTAAGATTAAAGTGCTGTAGTACTAGTAGTTTAGTAAAGTTTAACTTAATTTTTTTAAATATATTTTTTATATTAATAAAAAATAAAAAAGGCTTACTTTTATATTTTTTTATTATTTTTATTAAAAGCTAGGTTATTAAACGTGTTACTTTAGTATAACTAAAAATAAAATATTAAAAATAATTTATAAAGCCTAAAAAAACCTATAATTTATAAAATAATATTAATTTTAATTAATTAGTAATAGTCTGGCTGCGGTTTAAATTAATAAATATTTTTTTTATTTAATAATAAAGCCTAAAAACTTCACCTTTTTCTTATAAAAACTATATTTTAAAAATTTTATATATAAATTATGCTTTTTTAATTAATTAAGAACTTTTTAAGCATGGTGCACATATTTTTTTTATTTTAAAAAAAATAAGAATATTATTAAAGTAAATAATATAAAACTTATTAAAAATCCTGCTTATAACTATATTTATATAAGATTAAAATATAGCTAGCGTATTTATTAAGCTAAAAGGTATAATTATATACTTATAGTAACTATAATAGGTCTAAAATATTATTTTTTATTTATTTCCCCTTTTAATTTATATTTTATAATACGTGTTGCGTAGATTTAGCTTAATAAAATATTATATATTTACTAGCTAATTTATTAGCTTGTTAATACGTGGTAGTAAATAATAATTTTTATTAATTATTATATTTAATTTATAATAGTTAATATAAAAATATAAAAATTTATTAAGTTTTTAAATAAAAAGCACTAGCGCTCCGGTGCTACTTTAAAATAATTTAATTTATTTTTTTTAAGTATTTTATTAAAATACTTTTTTAATATTTATAACTTATATTAAAAAAAATTATAAATAGGACCCTATAAAGGCTTTTTACCTTTTTTTAATAAGATTTTATGCTTTATTTTATTAGTTAAAAGTTAAGTAGCTTTTTATTTAAAAAAAACTTTATTTTAATAAATATACTAGGGTGGCAGGACTACCTTTACTCCCCCTTTAGTTTTTTTTAATTAATAAAGTATTATAAGTACTAGTTTTTTATATATAATTTTTATAAACTTTTATAATATTTTAATTTTAATAAAAGGTATATAGTTTTACTAAGTCCATTTTATTATAATAAAATACAGGTTTAAATTTACTTTAATTATTTAGGGACGTCTTAGGATTACTTAATAATTTTTATAAATAAAATTAATAATATAATATACTAGATTAAATATTTTTATAACTTTTTTTAAATTATAAACCTAAGTATAGGCTTGTAAATGCCTGTAGCATAAAGTAAAAATATTATTAATATATTAAACTAGCTATATTATATAATTAGTATTTATTTTAATACTTTATTTTTATAAATATTAAATTAAAATAAAATTAATATTAGCCCTAGTATTAAGCAATACTTTAAATTATTAATTTACCTTATTTTTTATATTTTAAAATTTATAAAAATAAGAAAAGTAGTTTTTTTTTTAAATTATATAACTTTAATAACTTAGGACTAGTAAATTACTATTTATTTTTTACTAGTTTTTTTTAGGCTTTTTTTTATTTAAACAGGCTTTTAACAAGTAGCCTAATTTATTATAATTAAAATAAAGACCTTTTTTTTGTAGTACTCTTTCTTTTTTTTAAAAAGTAAGTTATTACTTTTTTTTACCTTTTTTTTTTTAAAAAAAAAAGCCACTTTGCTACTATTTTAATTTTATTTTAAGTTATTTTTATTTTTTTTATTTTTAAAGTTAAAACTAGCTCCGGACTTTTTTTTTTAGTTTTTAAGGCCTTATTATACTTTAAAATAAACTTTATATAAATTATTACTATATTCACGCTAATAAGAGTTTTTAAGGGATTTTTTAGCTTTTTTAAGTATAAATAAATATTTTTATTATATATTTTAGTAAGGATCTATGCCCTAAACTTTAAATTATTAAAATATAAGTTTAATTTTATAAAGCAAAGTTCTTAAAAAGTAATATTTTAAATACTTTATTATTTAATTAAAAGTTTTTAAGTAATATGGTAGCCCTAGTTTATAACTAGGTTAACTTATATATATATAAAATTTTTAAAATTTACTTAAATTAAGTTATTATCCCAAAGCTTAGCTTAACCTTTTTAATAATTATAAGTATTTTTTAAAGCTTTTTAAATAATAAATATAATTTTTTTATTATTTATTTAAAATTATTTAAGGGTGTTATAAAAGTAATTTTTTAAATTTTTAAATTAAATTTTAAGCCTTATTATATCCCTTTTTTTTAAAGGCTTAACTTTTTTAAACTTAATCTTAGGCTTTTAAAAAGCCTTATTTTTTTAATAATAATTATAAATTTTTATAGTTTTATTTTACTTTTTTTACTTTAATATAGCGCCCTTTAAATAGCTTTTTTATTATTAATAATACTTTTAAATTTTTTAAAACTAAACTTACTTATACTAGTACTAGGGTTTAATAATAAAGTAGTTTTAAAATAATAACTTAATTTATTATTTAAGCTTAACTTTAAACTAAAGCTAAAAAAATTACTAAAGTTAAATATTTTTAAAGCTTAATATAAAGGTTAATAAAATAGTTAGTATAAAAGTTAATAAAAAATTAATATAAAGGCTAGTAAATTAATATTACTTTATTTTTAAGTTATAAAAGTAACTTTTTTTTATTTTTTTAAAGTATTTTAACTTTAACATGTGGTATTAATTATAGTATAATTAAAAAATAAATAACCTAGGTATAATAACCTTAAATTACTCTCTTTTTAAAATAGCTTTAGTTATAATAAATTTTAATTTAATAAGTTATAATAATAATATAAAAAAATAGGGTAAAAGGTGTATTTTACCCTGTGTTTTATTAAGTAAGTAATTTAAATTATTTAAGTTAAGTTTTTTTATTTAATTATTTTTAATAATAATAAAATCATTAAGCATAGGTAAAAAAAACACTTTTTTAATTATTTAAGTTTAAGTTTTAAAAATCTTAATTAAAATACCTATAAATTACTTCCGCTTATTTTTTAAAAATTTAATTTAAAATATTATTATTAAAAAAGTTTAAAAAGTAATAAGTGCAAGCAACTTTAATTATAAAATTAATAAATTTTAAAATTTTTATTAATAATAAAAATATTAATAAAAAAATTTAATTAATAAAAATAAAGTATTTTAAACCCCGCTAAATAATATTAAAAAAGTTACTTAAAAATTTAAAAAAAAAGGCTAGCCTTAAGGCTATTTTTATAAATTTTTAAGCTATACTTAAGCTATTTTTAACTAAAAAGTAAATATAAGTTTAAATACTTTATATATAAGTTTTTACTTTAACTTATACTTAAGGTTTACCCTAGCCTTGCCTAATTAATAACTAAAACCCTAAATATTAATAACCTAGTTAAGTTATATAACTTAATATAATAATAAAATATATTAAGCCCTTAATAACCTAAGGCTAAAGCTTAGGTTACCTAAGGCACTAACTCTAGACTAATAATGGGTTAGCTCCGGTAATATTAAATAGAAAAATGTTGGCCCTGACAAAAACAAGCCTATTACACCTTTTTTAAAAAAAATACTAGGTATAAAAAATACTTATAAAGGCCCTTGCTCCTACTTTTAATATTAAATAATAGTTTTTTATTATAGCCTTGCCGCGTAATTAGTTATTTTTTTTAATACTTTTAACTTTCACGTAAATATAGTTCTTTATTTTAAATTATAATTTAAAGTAAATTTTAATATAAAGCCGGTGGTGGTTTAACTATAGTTTATTAAATTTTAAAATCTTATAAAAAAATAAAAAAGGTAACTACTTTACTTATAGCCTTAGGTATAATTTTAAAATTTTATAAAATAAAAAATCTTACACCCTTTTTTAAAGCTATAAGTAATTAATAATAATTAAGTAGCGGTTTAATAATTTTTTAATAATATTAATAGTTTATTAAACCTTAAAACCTAATAAAAAAAGGTATTTAACTTAGCAAGGTTATTACCTTTTTTTTTAAACTAGTAGTAAACTAGTATTATTATAACTAGTTTTTTATAATTTACTAGTGTAGTTTTATTGCTGGTGTCAATGCCTCAGGCCACTTTATTAGCCGTGGCAATGCCAAGGCCTAGGGATATTAGTGGCCTTAAGGGATAACACTTAGGCCTTACTACCCTAAATAAAAGCTATATAAAGCGCTTAAAGGCCTTAATAAAAAATCTTTAAATAATTTTATATTTAGTTTTTTTTTATATTTTTTTAATTACTTAGCCTTACTAGCCGGGTAATTCCTAGCGCTAGTATTATTATATTTAATAGTATATTTTTAGTTATTTAATTAATAAGCTTTTTTAATATTATGGGATTTAATTAAATATAGTAATAAGGTAATTATAATACCTAATTATTAAGGTTACTTAATAATATATTTATAATAAGGCTTATTAATAATATAAATTATTTAATACCGCCTATATTTTTTTAATAAAAAAAATTAAAGCTTAAGGGATTTTTAAGGGGCCCAAGAGCTATATTAAAAATATTAATAGAAATAATTAATAATTACTTAATTTAAAAACCCTTTTTATTAGCGCTAGTAAGAAATATATGTTTAATTATTATTTTAAAAAACTTCGCGCTTGGGTAGCAAGGTAGTTAAAATTTTTTTATAATTAATAATAATAAGGGTTATTACCTTGCTTATATATTTAATTAAAAAATTATATTTTTAATTATATAAATAAAAAAGTTTAAAATTTTTTTAACTAGTAACTTAACCCTAGTTATATAAAAAATTTTATAATAAATATTATTACTACTAGCTTTTTAAATAAGGGTAATAATTAAAAATATTAAGTAAGGGTAATGCTTGTGCTATAAAAATTACTAAAAAAAATAAAAAAAAATATTAACTATTTTAACTAGTTTTTTATTTAATTTTTAATTTATTAAAACTCTTTTTTAGTGTTTTATTTAACTTTAATTAATTAATTACTATAAAATATTTTATAAACCTAATTAACCTTATTAACCCCGCAGTTATCGCGTAGTATAACTTATAATATATAAAGGTTAAGTTTTTTTAAAAATAAACTAGCTAAAATAAAAAAACCCAAGGGCTATTTATTTAATTTATTATTTTAAATAATTTATTTTATAAGCGCTAGGAAAACGCCCAAGGCTAGTTATTTAATAAAAAATTAATTACTTAAAAATTTTTAATTTTAAAAGTATTACTAAGTATAAAGATTGTATTAACTTAGACATAGCTAAAATATAAATTTAAAATATAAATTATTATTTTTATAATAAATATATTTTTTATAGCTAAGACTTTAGTAAGTATAAAAAAGTTTTAATTATTATTAACTTTTTTACTAGCTAGGTTAAAAAGCGCTAAAATACTTGCTAGTTTTAAAAAAATTAAAAAATAATACTTAAATAAATTTTTACCTTTAAATACTTTAAAGCTTAGGTTTATTAAAACTTTAAAAAATATTTTAATGCTTAAAAATACTACCTTTATTATTAAAACATGGCCTAAAATAATACTAAAGTATAAAGCTATAATAATTACTTTTAGGTTACTATTAGCCTACTTAAACACCTAGTATTTATAAAGGTTTAAATTATAAACTTTATTAATAAAGCTAAACCTAAATTTTAGGTAAAATAGGTTTATAACTATAATTACCTTAATATTTTTAAAGTAGTAATTAAATACTTTACCTTATATAAGCAAAGCCTTTATATAAAAGAATTTACTTAAAAAGGCGCTAGTAATTATTTTTTTTATATAATTTTAATTTTAATAAAAAATTTAGCTATTATAACTTAAATACTATAAATTTAAGTATTATTAAAATTACTTTAATTAAAGCCCTAGCTAAAAATCCTGTATTAAAAGGTTATAATTAAGGTTATTAACTTATTAGTTAAAGTAGTTAAAAAAAAGTATAAAACCTTTAGTTTACCCTTATACTTAATATTAACCTAAACCTTAATAATATTAATTAAAAAAATAATGCACTTATAAAATTTTCTATTAAACTAAAGTAGTAACTTACTTTTACTAATCTTAAAATTAAACTTAAGGCCTTTAATAATTATATTACTACTTTTATTATATTAATTTAATAAGAAAAAGTTACTTAGTGGCTTTAAAATTATAAGTATATTTATTAAAAAATCCTACGCCTTAAGTAACCTAAGGCTAATAATAAAATAGTTAATATATTATTTTTAAAGGCTATTAATAAATACTTAATAGCCTATATAAAGCAGTATATAAATTAATTAAATTATAAAAAACTTAGTAAAACTAATTATCTTACCTTTATTTTTAAGTTTTAATAATATTTTTTTATTACTAATAGCTTTGCTAAAACCTTTATAAAAAAAATAGCCTTTATTATACTTGCTAAAAAGTTAAATTAGCCCTTTATTAATAATCTAAATACTAAAAAAATTTTTACTAATAAACCTTTTTAGGCACTAACTAATAATAAATTAATTTATTTTTATAAATATAAACATGTTATAAAATTTTATTATAACTTTATATATTTATACTATTTAAAGTCCTATAAGATAAAAAAATTCAAAAAAAAGATTAGCAAAGCGCTTAAAAAAATAATAAATATAGTAAAAAGTTTTAAAAGTTAAAAATTAAGAACACCAAGCTTTTTAAAAATAAAAAAAATACTAAAAATTAAAAAGCTTAGTAAAATAGCTAAAAAATATATAATTTATAATTCCTAAAAAAAGATATTATAAAGCAGCCCTAGTATTTAGTATTTTAAGTAATTTAAAACTTTAAAATACCTTTATTTTTAATACTAATGCCTTTATTTATATTTATAATAATTTTAATTATTTTATCTTTTGAAATTACTTTTAAGGTAGTAATATTTAAGCTAAAAATATAACTATAATTATATAAGGCTATAAATTAGTTTTT
>NW_020797891.1:1632255-1648325 GCF_003369625.1 Aspergillus mulundensis | reverse complement strand
AGTTAAAAATTAAGAACACCAAGCTTTTTAAAAATAAAAAAAATACTAAAAATTAAAAAGCTTAGTAAAATAGCTAAAAAATATATAATTTATAATTCCTAAAAAAAGATATTATAAAGCAGCCCTAGTATTTAGTATTTTAAGTAATTTAAAACTTTAAAATACCTTTATTTTTAATACTAATGCCTTTATTTATATTTATAATAATTTTAATTATTTTATCTTTTGAAATTACTTTTAAGGTAGTAATATTTAAGCTAAAAATATAACTATAATTATATAAGGCTATAAATTAGTTTTTATTTATTTAAAAGTATTTAATAAAGGGATTATACTATTTATATTATATAAAGTTATATATATTTTTAAATTTTACCTTAATATTATAGTAGCAAGGCCTTTTTAAAAGGCTAGATATACCTAAAATTTTAATACTCTTATACTTAAAAATAATAAACTAGTTTTCCGCCTTAAAAATTATTTATTAGGCCTTTAAATAATAAAGCTAAAAAAAGTTTTTTAAAGCTAAAAAAGGCTAACACTTTAACTTAATAAAAAGTTAAAACTTTAATTTAAAAAGTATAGTTTTAAGAAAATCTTAAAGCTTTTTATTAATACCTAAAATATATTAATAATAAAGCACTTAAGTATTTTCCTGTCACACCCACGGGTGCCAAGCCCTAATAAGATAAGGAAATTAATAAAATAAAAGTTATGGTAATATTAACCTGCCACGCAGTAATAATATTACTATTATTTTAATAATATATTTAAGGCTAACACCCTAGTAAAAAATAATTAATTAAAAGTTAGTTTTTATATATTTTAGGCCTTAAAATTTAATATTAATTTTTTATTAAATAGCCCTTTTAGTACTTTATTTTATACCTAGTTAGTTTATTTAAGGTTTTTATAGTTTTAACTTTTTTATTTATTAATTATTTATAAAATATATATTATGCTGCTAGTATACTTATATTTTATTTTTAAATAAAACTATTTTAATAGTTTTAGAAAAGGACCCTTTAATACTTAATAATTTTTTATTATTAAAATTATTAAAAATATTATTATAAAAAATTATTAAAACACTTGTAAAATGCTAGTAACTTAATAATTATAAAATATAAAAAAATATATTAAATATTAAAAAAATTAATTAGCTAAATATAATATACTTTTAAAATAATATTAATTTTAAAATAATTTACTAAAAAATTATAATAAAATTAAAAATAAAAATATACTTAAGTATAATTTTAATTTTAGCTTATAATAATATTTTAACTAGCTTAATATTTTAAAATTAAACTTTAAAAAAGTACCTGAAAAATATAAATTAAATTAATAGTAAATTTTAAGAGCTTTAACTATAATAAAATTAATATATAAAAGTAACTAAATTTAACATGCTAATAAATTAAAGGGTATAAATAAGAAATATTAAAAAATTTTTTAAAAATACTTTAAAAAATAAATAGCTATAATTTAAAGAAGTTTAATAACTAGTTTATTGGATACTATAATTAAACTAAAGTTAGCTTGTTAAAAAAAAATTAAAATTTTAGGGATTTTGCTAATTATTTAGCTACTTTAAAATAATATTTTTTAAAAAATAATAAAAAAATATAAATTTAATATTATTTTAGCAAGCTTTTACCTTTACTTTAAAATAAAATTTATAATTTTAATAATATAAAACTCCTAAATATTAAAAAATATTTAGTTTAACTTATTTTATAATATTAATTTTATATATTATATTTATAACCCTGTATTACCTTATATTATAATAAATAATTAAAACCTGCTAAACAGGAAAAAAACACCACTAATTTAAAAAAAAAATTAATATAAATTTATTTATAGTAAAAAAAACTAAAAAAAAGTTATTTTATAAAATAAATTTTTAAAAAAAGTTATAATAAAATACTTATAAAGTAAATTTTTAGTATAATAAAACCCTTTTAAAGCTGTACTAAAATAGTACTAAATTAAAATTAATTAAAATTAACTTTTATAACATGTTTTAAATATAAAAAACCTGGCTATATTATACCTAATTATATAAAACCCTTATAAAACCCTAACTTTTAGCTAGTAAATCTTAATTAAATTATAAAAGTTTATAAGGTGGTAGTTAAAAACCCTTAAAATAAAAAATATTATAAAAAAAGTAAGATAATTAATAAAAAGGTAAGTATATAAATTAAAATAAAAATAAAATATATAAAAAAAAATAAAAAAAAGCTAAAGTAAAGTTTTATGCCCTAGCTTAATATTTAAGAATAAAAATAAATAAGTATTTTTAAATAAAAATAATAATAAAAGCTTTATAAAATAAAATTAAAATTAAAGTAAACTTAAATACTAAAGTAAAGGTAAATATAATAAATATAAAATTTATTAAGCATGCTTATTTAAATTAAGTAAAACTTTTTTATTTTATTTTAAAAAAAATATAATAGTTAGCAAGATAATTTAAAGAAAGTATAAAAAGTATTTATTAAAGTTATTAATTTTAAAGGTACTATAAAAATATTTAAATAGTCTTATATAAAAATAAAGTAAACTAAAGTTAAATACCTAATTATTTTTTTATTCTAATTATTTAAGCTATATATATTTATATAATAGTAAATTAATAGTAGTTTAGTAATAAAGTAGTAAAATATTAAATTTTTAAATAATATAAGTTTATAAAGGCTTATAAAAATTAAGCTTATATATTTATTATTATTTTTTTACTTAAAAAAGTTTATAATAACAGCAAGTTAAATTAAATAAATAATTTATTACCTAAACTTAATATATTTTAAGATATATTTTTTTTACATGGTGTAAAAATAATATTTTTAAAGTTAGTATTTATATATAATATTATAATAATAAATAGCTAGTTATTTTTTTATAAGCTAATTTATTTTTTTTATTAAATTAGCTATATTACGCTAGTATATTAATAAAAATATTTAATATAATTATATTAAACCTTTTAAAAGTTTTGCTAGAGCATTTTTTTTTATATTTAAAAAAATAAAGGCTTATAATTATATATTAATTATTAAGGGTTAAATAAAATAATAGTTAAAAATTAATACTTTTTACCTTTTATTTTAAAAATTTTTAATTAAATTTTAAAAGCAACCCGCTATACTAAAGTTAATTTAAAAAATACTTATAATTATATTTAGGTTTATAAAAAAAACTAATAAAAAATAGCTTTTTAATATTAATATAATTACTATAAATATATTATTATACCTTTTAATTTAACTAATGCTCCTGCCACTTTTTAAAGTTATATTTATTTTATAGTTTATAATATTTTAAATTAAATTTATATTATTTATTTTAATAATATTTTAATTTTTTTTATTAATTTTAAGTAATATATTAAGTATATTAAATAAGTTCTTAAATATTTACGTAAAGCTAAATTATTTACTAATTTAAAAAAATACACCTTTTTTTAAAAAAAAGGTAAAATTTCTAGGCTTTATAATTAATTAAAATAATATTAAAATAAACCTAGAATAAGTAACTACTATAACCTTATAAAAAAAACCTTGTTTTTATAAAGCCTTATAATTTTTTTTAGGTTTTATTAATTTTTATTATTATTTTATTTATAATTTTACATAAATTACCTTATTATTAACTAGTTTAATAAAAAAAATATAGCATGGAAAGAAAGTTAGGCCTTTATAATTTTAAAAGTATAAAAAGCTAGTATTTTAATTTTTTTTAATGCCTTTATAAAAGCCCTATTATTATATTATTTTAATTTTATATAAAAAAATAGTTAAAAGTGGATGCTAGTAATACAGGAATAGCTAAAATTTATTTTTAACTAAATAATATAGGGAAATATTATTTAGTTATATTTTAATTTTATAAATTTATTAAAATAAAAATTAATTAGTTAATCCTGGATAAGAAGATATTTACTATTATTTAGTTATTTTATTATTAAAGGTAATACCTTAAAAGTTCTTTTTATAAAATAATAGTATGGTTAAATTATATAAATCTTTACTTTTTTATATAGCAGCGGAAGTATAATAAAAAGTAAGTAAAATAATATATAAATTTAGTAGTATATAACTTTAAAATTTTATATTATTTAAGTAAGTATAACCCTGCAAATGCCCTATTTAAAAGGTATAAAAATAAAATTAAATTAGTTTTAAAAAAAGATTTTTTAGTACTTATTAAAAAAAATAGTATAAGGTATTAAAATATAAATAATTACTTGCCTAGACTTAATATAAAGCTTTTATAAAAAAAAGCTTAATTTAAATAAAAAATAAAATATTTAAGTTTAAATTATTAGGTGCAACAAGTGCTTTAATATTTTTAGAAAATTTTCTTATTTTTAAGATAAAATAAAGTTAAATCTTGATTTTAAAGACCATGGTACCACAGGTATAAGGCCTATTATACTGTATATAGCCCTTTTATAAGACTTAAAGATATCCACGGATAGCTTTGCTCGCGAATAACTAAGTTAGCCTTTAGGTACTAACTTAATATATACTAAAAATATTTAGCCTCCGCGAGGCTAGAGATTTAAACCTTAGTATTAATTTTAATATTTTTATTTTTTTTTAAAATTACTATATTATGAAAACCTTGAGTAGGCTAACCAGGTACAAAACAAAGTACTAAGGAGGCTATTTAATAAAAAATTAATATTAAATCTCAAGGCCTAGAATATATAAAAATTAACTTTTAGTTAATTATTTTTTACTAGGGTGTTAGTTTTAAATATATTATTAAAATAATAATATTATTATTACTGCGTGGCGGGTTAATATTACTATAATTTTTATTTTATTAATTTTTTTATTTTATTAGGGCTTAGCACCTGTAAGTGTAATAACTTAGCCCTTTTTAATTAAAATTAACCTAATTTTTAAATAGCTTTAATTTTTATAATAAATATATTTTATTATTATTTTACTTTAGTTTCGCGTTTAATTATCTAGTTTTTTTATTTAAAATAGTTTATTATTAAATGCGGGGTTATTTTAAGGCTTAAAATAGTATTTTTTTATTAGTATTTTACTTTTAAATAGCTTTGCTTTTAGTGGTTAAAATAACTATTTTAATAAATAATAAAAGTTTTAAGTTATTTTTTATTAATTTAAGTATTAATAGATTATAAATAGGCAATATTTTATAAATAATAAAAAGGTTAATATAATTATTATAGTGCTATGTTATTAGTATTATATAAATAGTTAAATATAAAAAAATAAATTTTTATTTACTTTTTAATTTCTTTTTCTTTTCTTAACTTTTGTAATTTTTTTATTTTATTTTTTTAATTTCCCTATTTTATTCCTTATAGTTTAATATCTTGTTTCTTTTTTATTTTATTAATTATTTAATTTTATAGCCCCTATAATAAGGTTTAAAATTTATTTTCCCCTTTTTTTAAAAACCACCACTGCCGCCTTTAAAAACATGGATGGGAATAATAAAGGTTTCTTTAATAATTTAAAAGAAAAGGGCAAGTAAAAAAAGGGCGCTATAAATAGTAAAAAAAAGCTTAAAAAAAATAAAAAAGCTAGTAAAACCTATAGGGTTTTATTACATGTGCTTATTTATTTAGCCGTGTTATAATACTTAATATACTTTTAATCTATATTAAAGGCAAGTAATTTAAATAATAATAATATACTATTTTAGTTTAATTATAAGTTTAATACCGTGGTATTTATTTTATATAAAACTTATTTTTATTATAATAAAGTTTACAAGCTAGTAAGTTTTTAATATTTTTTTTTTATTTTATAGCTAATTTATTATGTTTTTTAGGTTAAAGTAATAATAATAAGTAATATATATAATTTATAGCTTTTAATTAGCTACTACCATTTTTTTAACCTATAAATTAATAATAAAGGGGTTAAGCTTTTTTAAAAAATAAAAAGTATTAATAGGGCTAGAAATTTATATTTAAAATCTATTTTATTATAATTTAATTATTAAAGGTTTTTAAAAATATAAAAAAAGCTTATTGCAAGAAATTCTCCCTTTTTAATAAGGTAAAAAAAATTAATAAAAATTAAATCTTTAATATTATACTAAAGTGTTATTATATTACACCTTGCTTTTTATTATTTAACTAATAAATCCCTTTACTATTAATATAAAAAATAATACTAAAGTTTTATAATTATATTTTTGTATTTTTCCTAGTAATTTAGGCCATGTTTAATAGTTTATTATTAAACTTTAATTTTAAAAGAAAGTTAAGCTTGCCTGCCGGGCTTATTTTATTAATATTTTAAATTTTAATACCTATTTTACTTGTATTTGTCGGAGCGGAGGACTGGCAGGCCGTAGAAGCCGCCAGAAGCCTCTAGCCCAAATTAGCTTTGTTCCCCGCGCTTATCCTAAAAAAGCTAGCGTTGTCACATGTTGCTTTTTTTATTAAAGATTTTATATATAAATTATTTCTTAGCTAGATTTACTTATTATTTTATAATATTATTATTTATCTTGTAATATTTTTATTTTATTTTTATAAGTAGCTTCTCTAGCCTTTTTAACAGGTTATAAGCCCCTAATTCTCTTAAAATTTTATTTACAAATACTACTTGTTATTATTTATCTTATATTTAAAAATTTACGTATAATTAATTAAGATAGCGGCGCCGGAAGCCCCGGAGTTTAACCAACTAATTTTAACTAATATTTATAAATACCTTTACTCTTAACATGTTGGAAGGCTCTACAACGCCTAATATAACTCCCACACCTATTATAAAAACAATATTTACTCCTACCATTGCAATAAATTAAGCAATAAATCTACTAAAAAAAGCCTTTATACTTAACACGGTAAATAAGAAATTAAAAAATAAGGAAAACTATAATACATAAACCTAGTTAGTAGGCCTAGAACTGGACCTATATAATCTTAAGGCACTTATTAAAAAAAATATACCTTGCCCAACGTTAACATTAACATTATACTAAAAATAAATAATAATATTAAAGAAAGTTTAGATATAGCTCGCGAAGAGTTTAACAAATAATATTATATAAATAATACATGCGGATTTAGAAAAGGCGCTATACATAAATAAGTTTTACGCTAAAATTAACTAGGTTCTTAATAGGAATAAACATATAATGGCTTATATAGTCTAAAAAAAGGCTATTACTATTAACTAGGCTAGCTATAGTATAATTTAGGAGTTTATTAAAGCGCTTTATAAAAAGTGTGAATTTAGCAATAAATTTAATATAATTATTACTCCGTACTAGCAGTTTTTTTTACTTTTAAAAAAACTACGGGCGGAGATACCTTTATATTATAAAGTAAAGTATATTTTAACACCCGCGAGTGCTATTAAAAAGATAACTATAGCATAATTTTAAGAGGTTTATTATAAAGTTTTAGATAAAGCAAAGGTTAAGACCTTTGTTTAAGCGGCAATACTAAAAAATAATAATAATAATAGTAATAAGAATAGGAGTAGGGACAAAAATAACGGTTTTAAATTTAAAAATAATAAATAAAACGCACCTTGTTAAGGCGCTCCGGAAAATAGGGTGTTTAATAAGTAATAGGTAAAGAAAAGGTTAGCTTTAAAAAAAAAATTAATAAAAAAAATATATAATTATTATAGTAAAGGACCTTATAATCCTCCGGAATGCTACTATCTAGTATTAAAAAAGTGTTTTTTAAGCTAGTAGTTATTAGGCAAGATCTAGTGCTACAAGTTTATTAGGCTAATAAATTTAAATAATAATAATACCAAGGATAGCAACGCCAGCAAGCCCAGCGCCGCCGCTGTTTTTTAATAAACTTAGGGTAAATGCAGCGCGGACTTTAGTATGTGTGGTACTACGCTCCTTATTATATTAATAGTATTAAAGTTTTATAGTTAATAGCTTGTGGATACTAGCTCCGGAATTCCTGTATGCAATAACAAAGACCTTATAAAAAATTTTTATATTATTTAACTCCCGCAGCACGCATTTACTGCATTAAATAGTAAGAAAGTGATTTCTAAAAAGAAAGGCAAAGTAAACCTACGCGTTTAATTAAATAATAGCAAGGTATTAATACTATAGTTTAATTATTTATAGTCTCCTAGATTGCCGTGCAACATTTTACCAGTAAAAAAAATTAAAATAAACCTAGGCCTTTGG
Organism: Aspergillus mulundensis; assembly: GCF_003369625.1. Taxonomy (NCBI): domain Eukaryota; kingdom Fungi; phylum Ascomycota; class Eurotiomycetes; order Eurotiales; family Aspergillaceae; genus Aspergillus; species Aspergillus mulundensis. The sequence continues at coordinate 1,640,150 of NW_020797891.1, read as the reverse complement.
TATAATAGTAAATTATTAAGAATTTAATAAATTAAGAATAACAAGGTTATTTCCAAGGTTTATATTAACAAGGACGTGCCTTAGTTAAGCAAACCAAATATTAATAAAAAAGCAAGCTTTAATATGGCTTTAGTCCTAATAAAAATTTAGTATAAGCATTTAGGCCATGTGTTAGTATCATAACTTAATAAAAACTACGCGCAGTTAAATAACGCCAATAGTAAAAATAAATATTAAGATAATAAAATAATTATAAATTGCGAAATTTGCAAGCTAGCAAAGTTAAAGAAAAAGGTTTCTAAAACTTTTTAATAGCAAGCTATAAAGCCTTTACAAATAGTGCATGTTAATATTTAATTAGTAAAGCCTTAGGGTATATAAGAATATAACTACGCTTTATTAGCGCTTGATAATAACTTTAGGGATTATTTTTACTAGTTTTTACGCCGGAAGAATAAGGCAGTAAACACGCTTATTTACATGCATTTATAATGGCTTAATATAAGCGGGATATATATTACAAAAATAAGAAGTAATAACACCAGGGATTTTAATAATTATAAGGCCTAGTGCCGCCGGAATTAAACCGGTACTAAATTTAAAGAAACTCCAAGCTATACGCCTGAGAAAAACAGCAAAATTAAGTGGTTTGGTGGGTATATTATATAAATTGCTTGCAGCATAATAATAAATGTAAAGTTACTAAAAAAGCTATGGCTGCTAGTAGTTAAATCTGTATTACATATTTAAAATTAACTTATTTAAAAAGGTAAAATAAAACCACTAGTAAAAAAATTTATAAAAGGCCTAGGGATACCAGTGCTAAATAATATTTTACTAAAGCATTTATAAATCTTTAAATATAACGCCTACGTCTATATCCCTGCGGAAATAAAAATAAAAGCTTTAAAAATAATACCTAGAGTAAAAAAAAAAAAACTTGTAGGATATAAGGGATCTTACATTTATAAAGTATATTTCCCGGAGTCCGGAAAGATTATTAAATTAAGAAATATTATATTTAAAAAAAGTAAAAATAATAATAAAGCACCTTTGCCTACTCCGCCGCATTCACCTACTAATCCTAATAATAAGGGCCCTGGTGGTTTTGTTAGTTTTAATAAGCAATTTAAAATACAAAATTTTAATAAAGATAATTTGCAAGTGGCTAATAAAAGTAAAAAAATTATTATAACCAGGAGGGTCTAAACCTTATCCCTAGATCCAGCGCTTCCTGCCCTAAAATCTATAAAATCTACACTAATAAAAAGAGAAAAATTACCAAGCTATAAGGCTTAGCTAATATACTAGTTAAGGCCACGTGCTTAGGCGTTTATTTAGCAAATACCTAAAAAAAAAGCGCCTCCAGCGGCTAAGTTAGTATTAACTATGGCCGCACAAGAGAAAGTTAGACAAGTACTAAAAAAAGAAAATACTCCTAGTATAAATTATATATAACTATTTAAAAAATTAATAGTTAAAGAGATAGTTAAGAAAGTTAAGAAAGTAAAAAAAAATATAAAAAAAAAGATAAAGAGGTTACAAGCAAGCAAATCACTAAGTTTATTTATTTTTAATAATATACTAGTATTCTCGCCTCGCAAAGAACAGGAGATATAGGCATAAAGAGTATTATAATTAATTAAAATAAAAAAAAATAAAGTAGTTCCGGAGCAAGAAGTTCTAAAGAACTTACCACCTTTAAAAATTAATAATAAAACACGTATAGCCATGGCTCGACGCTTCAAGGCCAAGATATAATATTATAAAAGTAAAAAGGGAAAAAAAAAAAAAGAAAAACACTTTTAATTTATAACAAAAGATCTAGGGCCAATTTTGCCTAGTAAAAAAGCTAATAAAAAATAATTTAAATTAGTACACTTTGTAAATAAGCAAGCGGAGTAATTAAAGCAAGAATAAAAACACTATAATGCTAAGAAAAAGTTAAAATTGCCTAATTTATTAGCCTTACCTACACTGCTAATTCTGGATGGTGTTTATCCTTTTAAAACTTATAAAATATTAATTCTAAATAACTATAAGAAAGTAATAAGATCTCCCTAGAAGAAGTACTAGATTAAAGTAATAAATAAGTAAAACACTAAGCTAAAAAATGTCCCTGCATGGAGATTAGTTCCCTAATTTTTAGCCATTTAAAAGAAAAAGAAAATTATACCAGGAAAATGGGTTTTTAACACCAAAAAAAATAAAAAAAATAATATTAAGAAGTTCCGCGCCCGCTGGGTAGCTTGCAGTAACTTTTAGGTTAGAAACAGCAGCCTAAAAATATATGCTTTAATTATTATTAACGCGCTAGTAAAGATTTATTTTATGGCTGTTTACAAAAGGGGTTATTACTATATTTAATTTAACATGGTAATCACCTATCTTAACTTTATAATAAAGCAAGAAAAGGTTCTTATAGAATAACCTACAGGTTTAAAAAAAAAAAAGGATCTTGTTTGCTTACTTTTCCACGCCTTGTACAGATTAAAAAAAGCGGCGTACCTTTAAAATAGGATGTTTGTAAATATATTAAAAAGTATGGGCCTTTAAAGTATTAAAAAAAATTTATATTTTTTTTATTACGCCTACAAGGGCAGTATTATAATTATTTATGTAAATAACACCTTAGTAGCAGCGCCTATAAAGGAAATTTATAAAGAGTTCTTGGAGAAGTTAGCTAAATATTTTAAACTTAAGATTCTTGGAGAACTAAAGCAGTTCTTGGGATATAATATTAATTTTATAAAAAAAGGGATACTTATTTTTTAAAAGACCTATATTTAAAAGATCCTAAATTAATTAAACTTTAATAAATTAAACAGGCAGAGGATTCCAATAAATCCGGGTTAAAAATACTTAATAAAGGCAGTTGTTACTGCATTTAAACCGCTATAAAAAAAAAATATTCTAAAGTATTAACGCTTAATAAGTAAGTTAAACTAAATATTTAAAAAAATAAGGCTAGATATCAAGTGCGCCACTGCGAAATTACTAAGGCGTACCTTAAATTTTTAAAGTGCTAACTTTACCGCGGTTAAGTATATATTTTAATATTTTAAAAAGTATTAAAATTTTAGTATTCTCCTAGGTGTAAATAATAAAGCGCTAGTTAAATATATAAATAGTTTACATGCTAACTATAAAAAAGAAAAATTAATAAAGGTGTATATATTTTATTTTTATAGCGCGCCTATCTCTTAAAAATCCACGAGGTAATTAATCGTGGCTAGAAGTTTAACTTTAGTAAAGTTTATTGCGTTTAACACAGCGGTAAAAAAAGTAATTTAGCTTAGGAAATTATATGCAGCGTTAAGGTTTAATATTAAAGGACCTATAATAGTTTATATAAATTTAGTAAATATAATTATTAAGTTAGGGAAACCGGGGTATACTCCGGGAACCAAATAAATAAATATTTATTACTTTTTAGTAAAGGATCTTGTTACTAAAGACCTTATAAAGTTTAAAAAAATTAATAAAATTAAAAATTTAGTAAATAGCCTAACAAAGGCACTGGATAAGGTAAAGTTTTAGAGTTTTATTAAAATATTAAAGTTAGTAATAATAGATTTAGCACGAAAGATTAAAATTCTGGCTACCTAATTACCATGTTTTTGTGATTTTTGTATTTTTACAAGTTTTATATAGCTTTAGCGTGTTAACACTAGGGGGCCGTGTTAAAATGGAGGACTAGTAGGCTGTAAAAGCCGCTAGAAGCCTCTAGCCTAAATTAGCTTTATTCCCCGCGCTTATCCTAAAGAGGCTAGTGTTGTTACATGTTGCTTTCCTTATTAAAGATTTTATATATAAATTATTTCTTAGCTAGATCCACTTATTATTTTATAATATTATTATTTATCTTGCAATATTTTCATTTCATCTCCATGAGTAGCTCCTCTGGCCTCTCCAACAGTATTAAAATAAAGTTTCCTATTATAATTAAGGGCATTTAACTAAATTAATTATATATTTAGTTTTAATAGTAATATTTTATAGTTTTTCTACTTTTTTAAAGCTAGTATTTTATTTTATTTTTAGTACCTTTTTAATACCTTAGTTATTTATTTTTATTATTCTTTAGTTTTATTATGCCAGGTAATAACTTAATAATATTAAGGCCTTGTCCCCTTAATAATACTTTATTTTTTTATTACTTTAGCGCTTATTACTTCCTAGGTTTATAGTTTCTTATAGTTACTTATAGTTTAAGGCTAAAATAGTAATTTTTAGGTAGTATTTTATTAGGGTCTTTTTTATTTAGGTATGTTAAGTGTATTTTAGCTTAAAGTTGGGTTTTATTTTTACTTTTAATTAAATAATAAATAATTATCTTGTTGCACTTATTTTTTCTTATACTTTTAAATAAGATTTAATACATTTATATTTTTAATAAAAACCTATTAATTATATTTTAAAGGCTATCCTTTTTTATTTTACTAGGTATAAGTCTTTATTTTTAATAAAGTTATAGTTAATAATATTATTAATTTCCTATTTTTTATTTTTTTTAAATTAGGTATAACTTTTATGTTAATTTTACCGTGCTAAGGCTTAAGTAATAAAATATAAAAAATATTATATATTTGTGGTTTTATTGCTGGTGTTAATGCTTTAGGCCACTTTATTAGCCGTGGCAATGCCAAGGCCTAGGGATATTAATAGCCTTAAGAAATAATACTTAGGCCTTACCACCCTAAATAAAAGTTATATAAAGCGCTTAAAGGCCTTAATAAAAAACCTTTAAATAATTTTATATTTAGTTTTTTTTCTATATATTTTTTTTTAATTACTTAGCCTTACCGGCCGGGTAATTTCCAGCACTAGTATTATTATATTTAATAATATATTTTTAATTATTTAATTAATAAGCTTTTTTAATATTATAGGATTTAATTAAACGCAGTAATAAAATAATTATTATACCTAATTATTAAGGTTACTTAATAACATATTTATAGCAAGGCTTATTAATAATATAAATTACTTAATACTACCTGTACCTTTCTAGTAAAAAAAAAGAAAATTAAAGCTTAAAAATTTTTTAAGGGGCCCAAGAGCTATACTAAAAATATTAATAAAAATAATTAATAATTACTTAACTTAAAAACCCCTTTTATTAATAATAATAAAAAATATTTATTTAATTATTATTTTAAAAAACTCCGTGCTCGGCTAGCAAGATAGCTAAAATTCTTTTTATAATTAATAATAATAAGGGTTATTACCTTGCCTGTATATTTAATTAAAAAATTATATTTTTAATTATATAAATAAAAAAATTTAAAGGTTTTTTAACTAGTAACTTAACCCTAGTTATATAAAAAATTTTTATAATAAATATTATTATTACTAGCTTTTTAAAGCAAGGGTAATAATTAAGGGTATTAAGTAAAAGTAATACTTATACTATAAAAATTACTAAAAAAAATAAAAAAAAATATTAATTATTTTAACCTAGTTTTTTATTTAATTCTTAATTTATTAAGACTTTTTTTTAGTATTTTATTTAATTTTAATTAATTAATTACTATAAAATACCTTATAAACCTAATTAACCCTACTAACCCTATAGTTATTACGTAGTATAACTTATAATATATAAAAATTAAGTTTTTTTAAAAATAAACTAGCTAAAATAAAAAAACCTAAGGGCTATTTATTTAATTTATTATTTTAAATAACTTATTTTATAAGTGCTAGGAAAACGCCCAAGGCCAGCTATTTAATAAAAAATTAATTACTTAGAAAAATTTTAATTTTAAAAGTATTATTAAGTATAAAGGCTATATTAACTTAAATATAGCTAAAATATAAATTTATAATATAAATTACTATTTTTATAATAAATATATTTTTTATAATTAAAACTTTAGTAAGTATAAAAAAGTTTTAATTATTATTAACTTTTTTACTAGCTAGGTTAAAAAGCGCTAAAATACTTGCTAGTTTTAAAAAAACTAAAAAATTATACCTAAATAAATCTTTACCTTTAAGTAACTTAAAAATTAAGTTTATTAAAACTTTAAAAAGTATTTTAATGCTTAAAAATATTATTTTTATTATTAAAACATGGCTTAAAATAATACTAAAGTATAAAGCTATAATAACTACTTTTAAGTTATTATTAGCCTACTTAAACACCCTGTATTTATAAAGGTTTAAATTATAAACTTTATTAATAAGGCTAAACCTAAACTTTAAGCTAAATAAGCTTATAATTATAATTACCTTATTATTTTTAAAGTAATAATTAAATACTTTACCTTATACAAGCAAAGCCTTTATATAAAAAAATTTATTTAAAAAGGCTTTAGTAATTATTTTTTTTATATAGTTTTAATTTTAATAAAAAATTTAGCTATTATAACTTAAATATTATAAACTTAAATATTATTAAAACTATTTTAATTAAAGCCCTAGCTAAAAATTTTATATTAAAAAGCTATAATTAAGGTTATTAACCTATTAATTAAGGTAATTAAAAAAAAAGTATAAAATTTTTAATTTACCCTTATACTTAATATTAACCTAAACCCTAATAATATTAGTTAAAAAAATAATGCACTTATAACCGCCTTTATTTTAATTATAATAATAGTAAGTACCTTTACCTTAACTATTTTAAGCTATTTTATTTAGGAAATAAGACTAGCCACTAAATTTAAAAGTATTTATAATTAAAATAATAAAGGCTTTTAAATATATTTTTTTTATTATTATTAACCTTTTTAAAAAAAAATTTAAAAATTTAAAGTAAAAAAACCCTAAGCCTTATATAATATTATTTATTTTTTAAGTTATTAAAACTAAGCTATATATTATTAATAAAAATATTTTATAGTACTAGGCAAGTATTAATATTAACCTTACTAGTACTAAGTACCTTTAAGTTTTTATTAATATAGGCATAAAATAATTTTTTATTAATAAAAAATATTTATACCTACTATAACTATATAAGGTAAAGGGCTTACTTAATAAACTTAAAGTTATTATAACTAATAAATAGTAAGTAAAAATATATAAAAGCTTTTAAGTACCACTTGCGCTTAGTAATTAAAAATATATTTATTATTTATAAAAAATAAATATTTTAAAATATAATATTATTTTAGGGAAGGACTAGCTTTATAAATACCTTTTAAGGGTAAACTTTAGTATTAATAAAATATATCTCCCTGCTACTAATAAAAAACATCTTTTTATTATTAAGCTTATTTAAACTTAACCTAATATTAGTAGTATTTAAACTTCCCTAAAAATTATATTAGTAAAGCAAGCTAAGCGCCTGCTATAAAAATAAATCTAATAGGCCTTTTTTTATTATTATTTATTTTAATTTTAACTAAAATAAAGGTATAAAAAAAATTTAAAATATTTAAATTAGCTAAAAAAATTACTTAAAAATTTATAAATTAATTTAAAAAAAACTCCTGCTAACTTTTCTTTTAAAATAAAATATAATTTATAATATTAACACGGGTAATTCCCTTTTTATTAACTAATTTTTTTATTTACTTTCCTAGAAAAAGCTTAAAAAGTTAAAAAAGTAACTTACTAAGCTTTTAAAAAAAGGTATTATTTATATTTCTGCTAGTTTTTAAAAATTTTAGTTATTTTTATTCTAAAGCCTAGTAACAAATAATGTATATATATTAATTATTAATTATTAAATTAAAAAAACTATTAAAAATAGCTATTTACTTTCCTATATTAAAAACTTTATTAACCTTATAGGACCTGCCTAATATCTCTTTAAAATTAATTTTTTTTTTAAAATATTAACAGGTGTGGATAGGCAAGGCATTAGTTTAAAAAATAGTTTTTAATATTATTTTTAGAAAATATAAGTTTTTAATAATATTATTTAGGCTAAGCAACACCCTAGC
>NW_020797891.1:1627524-1632145 GCF_003369625.1 Aspergillus mulundensis | reverse complement strand
TAAAATATTTATAAAGTCTAGTAATTTTTAGGCCTTGCTATATATTATTAAAAATATATTAAAAACTTTACTAAAATTATTATACTATTATATAAACTTCTTAAAAAAAATGCTATTAAGTAAAAAAAAAGTATTATATAATATAATAAAATATTTAATATAAACTTATATTTACTACCTTAAAAAAAGTATTAATTAATACTTTAGTGCTTAAAATTATAAAGCTATATAAACCCTTTAAAATTAAAATAAATACCTTAAGTAAGTAATTAATATAGTTTTTAGCTAGTAAAATAATTAAAAATAATAATATTTTATTACTTATAATAGCTGTAAACTTAATAGTATTAAAAAAAATTACTTAATATAAAAAAAAGCTTCTTGCAATTAAAAAAATATTATATTAATAAAATTATTACCTTAAAAATAATATTATAACTAAAGTTATTATTAACTATAAGAATTTTAAGTACCTTGCTATTATAAGAACTTACTTTAAGTAATTAATATAATAAGTAAAAAAGTTTTAAATATATAACCTAGATATTTATTATTACCTAGGTATAAAAGTTATTATTTTTAATATTTTTAGCTAAAAACCTAACTTTATTAAAAATGGCCTTGCTAATACTTAAAATAACTAAAATAAAAAAATAGTAAATACTTAGGTTAAGCGCATAATACTAACACTAATAGTTATATTAACTAAAAATAAAAAATATATTAAAAAAATATAATAATAACCTACCTTAAAAATAGTCAATTACCTAATAATAAATTTTTTATAAATTAAATATAATAAAAAAGTAAGAATTTTTATTAAGGCCCTTAACCAGGCACAAAACTTAATATTATAAAATATATTTTTTTATATATTAAACTAAATAGTTAAAAGGTATTATATTTATAAATATTTTTTTAAAAGGACTTTATACATAAAATATATAAGTTTTATAATTACTTAAAATATTTAGGCCTTTTAAGCATAATTAATAATTATACTTAATAGCTTATAATAAAAAAAAATATTTAATATATAATTTATACTTGTTTTATTTACTAGATTATATAAAGGTTATAACCAGGGCTAAAGTATAAGGCATAATTTTATATATTTAAAAAAATATGTAACCCTTTAAGTAATAAAAAATTAACCTTATTAAAGTACTGCTAGTAATACTTAATAATAATAAATAAATTATTATAATTATTAATTATATAACAAGCTAGCTAGTTACTAAAATTATTTTTAATATTAAAAATAAAATAATAGCAAGATTTTTATATAAAAAAATCTTTATTTACTATAAGGCTATAGTAAAATTAATATTAAATAATAATTTAAACCTACTATTTAAGGTTATTATTTATTTTATATAACTACTAAAAATAAAATATTATATTACTATACTATATTACCCCAGAATAAACAGGCGCATTAAATAATTAAATAAAATTTTTAGCTTAATACTTATAAAAATACTACTTAAAAAGCTAATAAAATTATAGGATTAATACTTAAATTAAGTATTATTTATTATATATATTAAATTATATAGTATTACTAGTATAAGTTCTTTTAAATTTTTATATAGTATTTAACCGCGCCTTTTTATAAATAATATATTTATAAAAATTATTATTATAAAGAATTATATTTTTAAGTTATAGCATGCTTAAATTATTATTAATAAGTACTTATTAACTTATATTATTAAGTAATAATATATTTATAATTATAARGTAAAGTATTACTTATTTTAAAAAAATAATTAAGTCCTAGTTAAAAATAAAAACCTATAAAAATTTAATATTAAATAGTTTAAATTTTATAAGGTACTAAAATTACACCTACTAGGTATATATATTATTACTAAACTAAATAAATATATTATTTATAATTTTATTAATAAATAATACCTTATTTATATAAAAGTTAATAATTTAAAAAAGCTTTAAACAAGTATATAATTATAAAAAGCCCTTAAAAAGTAAGGCTAAAAAATTATAAAATTAATTAAGGTATAATAAATTATTAATATTATTAAGTTTTTAACCCCCTTTTATTTAAATTTATTAATATAAATAAGGGTAAAATAAAATAAGCATAAAAATAAAAAACTATTTTTAAATTAAGTAAAAAAGGGTACTGCTATTAATAAGCTTGCTATTAAAAATAAAAAGTATGCTAAAAAGGTAAAAGCTTTTAAGGCTAGTAATACTTTAATAATAAAAATATTATAAATAAAAACTTATAATCTTATTTAGTATATATTTTTAAAATTAAAATTAAATAAAAAATAAACTCTAGGAAGAGACTTACTAATCCTAATTAATAATTTAATAAAAAAACTATTAATAAATACTAAAAATACTAACCTTTATAAAATACTAAAAAAACCAGCACCAAGCGCGACTTTGCTGTTATTATTTTAAATTATTATATTTAAAAAAAAATTATTTTACAAGAAAAAAAAAGCGCAGTACTTAAGCTAGGAAGGACCTAGTAAGTAACTTATTAATATTTTATTTATTTTATTTAAAAAAAATTAAAACTAACTTACACTTTATTACTATTATAAACCATTTTATTACTAGCCTTAATTATATTTAAGTTTTTTAAATTATTTAAAGTAAAAGCCGCCTAGCGTTTTATATTTAAATTTACTTTAAATAACTAAAAACTCTTCTTGGCCTTGTTAAACTTAGCAAGTTTTTTATTTATAACTATTTTTTTATTACTATTTATTTTAACATCCCTATTTTTATTAAGACCTAAATCCCCACCTAGGATCTTATAAAAATTAGTTTTTTATTAAATTATAAAAAAAGTACTTTTCTTTTTTATTATTTAATTAAGCGCTGCTTTCGGGCCTAAAACACCTAATATTAATAGTTAGAAATATTATTAACTAACTTAAAAAAGGGAGACTTACCTTTAGGAAAGAATATTAAAAAAAAAAACTAAAATTAAAAAAGGGATTTAAATAAATTAGGTTAATATATATTTTAATATTAATAGTATTAATCCCTATATTAAAAAATTTTTTAAAAAAATAATTAAAGGTAAAAGGGCGCTTACTTATACTTATTAAGTTTAAAACTTAAAATTACTTTATACTTAAAAAAACCTATGTTACTTAAACCTTTAGTTTAAAGCAAGGTTTAACTAAATTAAGAATTTTATTAATATTTTTAAAATATATTAACAAGCCTAAAGGGCCGGTAGTAAGGCAAGAAAAAAAATAAGTAATTAAAAAAAAAGTAGTAGTAGGGGTAAGCCCTAACTTAAAAGCTTATTTATATTAATAAGTTAAATTTTAACCTAGCTTATTAAAATTAACTTTAAAATAAAGTAAGTAAAAATATATTACTAGCTAAAAAATCTTTAAATTATTAAGCGCGAGTATTAGGGCTTTTAAACTTTTTTATATTATAATTAAAAAAGGCTATAATAAAAGCTCCTTATTTAAAAAATAATAAGGTAAAATAATAAACTCCTGTATAAAATCTAAAACTTTACTAAAAAACTTAAAAAAAAAAAGTAAAATGTAGGTACTAGCTTAAAGGTAGGATAATATTTTTTAAAAAATTTAAATCCTGTTTTAGGGTTTTTAATACTATTAATTATATTATTAAAATTTTTAAACTTTATCCTTTTATTATTACTAGAATTAGTTTTTAAAATAGTAAATTATATAGGCTTTTTGCCCTTATTTTTACCTAGTAGTTAATAATTATATTTAAATATTTTATTAAAATTTACCTATTTTTTTAAAGCCTGCTTTAATAATAACACTACTTACTTTTTTATTATATAAATCTTATTTATTTTTATTATATAAATTACTGTATTAAAGGTCCCATACTTTTTAATAAATTTATAAAATATTAATAATTAAGCACCCTAAGGTAAAAAGTAAAAAACTTATATTATTAACTTATTATTTTATTTAATAAACTAAAAGGCTATTATAGTTTAAAAAAAGTACTAGGCTTATTAATATATAAAAATATAATAAGTATATACTTTTTAAAAAAGTGCTTAACCCTTAAGCTTAAAAACTTAAATATAAGTAATAAAAATTACCTTAAATAATATTTTATAGCTATTATAGGCTACTTTTTATTTAATAATAATATTTTATTATTATAAGGCTATAATAAATTATTAATATTAATTTTTAATAATATAAACCTTGCGCTTGCTAAGCCTAGTAAACACTTAATTTAAGTTTTTTCTATATAAAAAAAAGCCTTAAGTAGCTTTAATAATTTATAAGGTTTTATAAATATAATAACATGTTAACTTTTACTATTATTAATTAAGTTAAAAAAAAGCATTTATTAAAAAAAGTTAAAAAAAAATTATTTACTATCTTGCTGCTGGTGCGGCTAGTTCTTACCTTTTTAAAAAAAAAAAGTTATTATAGCATCTTGCTTGCGTTTTAAGGGTAACATGCTAAATTTTTTAGGGGTTATAGTTAAAAATTTTAATAAAAAAAATTAAAAAAAAAGCTAAAGGGTTTAAAGAAATCTTGGGAAGTTTTAGAAAAAAATAAAAAAAAAATAAAAAAAAAGGTGGTATTTATTAATAAAAAAAATAGTATTATAGTAGGGG
>NW_020797891.1:1625625-1627304 GCF_003369625.1 Aspergillus mulundensis | reverse complement strand
ATTTTACCTTAAAAAAATAAAAAGCAAGCCAGGGCAAGTTATACCTAATAAGGTTTTTAAAAATAAAATATAAATAAAGGTTATTATAGTTAATAGTATTAAGTTAAAAATATATTAAATAATTTTTATTAATATTAATAAGCTAGGATTTTTTAGTTTTATACTTAAAAAAGTTATTTTATAATTTATAAATTTTTTTATTATAAAAAATAATAGTATTTTTTACATGCTATAATATATATTTTTTTATTTATAATAAATTAGGGGCTTTAATAAAGGTTTTTAGTTTTTTATATTTTTATTAAAATATATTTAAAAATAAGGGTTAATATTAAGGGTATTATTTTATTTAAGTAAAAAAAAATATAGTTTTATTACTAGTATTAATATTTTAAATTATTTTATTAGCTATAGTAATACCAAGGCCTAAAAATATTAATAATTTTAAAAAATAATACTTAAGCTTTACTACCTTAAATAAAAGCTATATAAAGCGCTTAAAGGCCTTAATAAAAAACCTTTAAATAATTTTATATTTAGTTTTTTTTTTATATATTCTCTTTTAATTACCCGGCCTTACCGGCCGGGTGATCTCCAGCACTAGCGTTATCACATATTTAATAATACTTTTTAAAAAGTAGGAGTTAATACGCTGTAAAATTAATTTTATTTAATATTTAAAAGGGGCTAATAAACTTAGGCTTAAGTTTTACTAGCACTTTTAAATTTAAATTTTTAGTGCTAAGTTTAATAGGTTATTTTAGCTTAAACTTCATGTTTTTCCGGCCTTTATTATAATAGGTTTAATAATATTTTATATTTTTTTTTAGTTTTTTTTATATTTAGCTTAAATTTTTTTAAGTTTTTTAATCCTGGCTAATATAGCTAATATTTTTCTTTATTTAAGGTTAACCTTAAACCATGTTATAATTTCTAGGTCTTAGCTATATATAACTTAAAAGGATAATATTTTAATAATAATATTTTTAGTATTATTATAAATAAGTTATACTATTTTTAATAATATAGGCTAAGCATGGTAATTTTTTATAGTAAAATAATATAAATATTATTTTAAAACTTAGTTAATCCGCTTGGTTTACCTATTAGTTTAAAGGTAAAAAGTAGTTAATAAATATAACTTAGTTTTATAATAAAAGTATAGCTTTTTTTAATATTTACTTATAAAAAAAAAGTTTTAATTAAATATAATACCTTTAGGCTGGCTATAATTTAAAGTTTAATTTTAATAAAAAACTTTAGCTAGTTTATAGGCTTAAATTAATATTAAAATAAAAATAAATTAATATTATTTTATATAATAATTTACTATTATAAAAATAGTATTAATATATTATTTTTAATATATAGTAAGTAGTAAGCTAATAATAAAATTTATACTAATTTTAAAAAAGGGGTAATTTAATTTTAATAAGGTAAATAATTTTTTATAAGGTTAGTATTAAGGTGCCATGGTATATTAATATATAAGGTATAAATAAATAAAAGTTTTTATTATAGCTTTTATTTTTAGCTAAAAAAACTTTTATTTTACTAAAAATTTAATTTTTTATAAACTAAAATGTCCTGCTAAAAAATTATTATAATATACTTAAATAATTATAATTTTAAGTTTTTAATTTAGTAAAATATAAATTTAATTTTAAAAAGCTAATAAT
>NW_020797891.1:1588887-1622915 GCF_003369625.1 Aspergillus mulundensis | reverse complement strand
GTTAAAGCTCCTAAAATTTACTATTAATTTAATTTATATTTTTTAGGTACTTTTTTAAAATTTAATTTTAAAGTACTAAGCTAGTTAAAATATTATTATAAGCTAAAATTAAAATTATACTTAGGTATATTTTTATTTTTAATTTTATTATAATTTTTTAGTAAATTATTTTAATATTAATATTACTTTAAAGGTGCATTATATTTAGTTAATTAATTTTTTAAATATTTAATATATTTTTTTATATTTTATAATTATTAGGTTACTAGTATTTTACAAGTATTTTAATAGTTTTTTATAATAGTATTTTTAATAATTTTAATAATAAAAAATTATTAAGTATTAAAGGGTCCTTTTTTAAAATTATTAAGGTAGTTTTATTTAAAAATAAGACGTGAGTATACTAGCAGTATAATATATATTTTATAAATAATTAATAATAAAAAAGTTAAAACTATAAAAACCTTAAGTAGGCTAACTAGGTATAAAATAAAGTATTAAAAATATTATTTAATAAAAAAATTAATATTAAATTTTAAGACCTAAAATATATAAAAACTAACTTTTAATTAATTATTTTTTGCTAGGGTGTTAGCCTTAAATATATTATTAAAATAATAGTAATATTATTACTACATGGCGGGTTAACATTACTATAACTCTTATTTTATTAGTTTCCTTATCTTATCGGGGCTTGGCACCCGTGGGTGTGACATATATATAAACCTTTTTTTAAGTATATTATATCTTATTATATTATTTATAATCCTTAAGGCCAAGAACCTTATAATTTTAATACTTATTAATATATTTAATTTATTAAGGGTAACCTATATTTATACTATAAGTTATTTAAGTATTCTTATAGTAATTAAAAATAACTTTTTATAAAATTATTTAAAAAAACCTGTTTACCCCTTATAAGTAAACTTATTTATAGTTATAAAAAAAATTTAAAAAATAATAATTTAAATTTTAATATATTTTTATAAAAAAAATAATAGCTAAAATTATTTACATGTAATTAAAAAAATACTTATTTATTTAAAAAACTTAGCCTAGATAAGCTATACCTGTAAGCCACGTGAATTAAAAAGGCTAAAAAAGTAAAATAACTTATTTATAAGATTTATAAAAAGCTTTTAAAAAAGTAATTTATTAATAAGTTTTATAAGTAGTCTTGGTCCCCTTTATGAAAAAAATTGCTTATTTTATAATTACCTAGTAAAAAAAAAGTAGTATAAAATTATTACTTATAGTAATTACTACGCCTTTATAAAAAAGGTAAATATATTTAAAAAAGTAAATAGCCTTTTATAAAAAAAGGTGTTAAAGTTTATAGTACTTTATTTAAATTTAGTTTTATAAAAATAATAGGCCGTAAAGGTAAAGATTTTAAAATATTTAATTTAAAATACTTTTTATAATTTTTTTAAATAACTAAAAAAGCCTGCGGACTAACTACATGTAATATAAAGTAAAGTATTATATATAACTTTTAATAAGGGCAAGTTAAACTATACATACCTATAATAACAAAAAAAGTAATAATTAAAACTAGGTAATTAAAGGGGTAAAATAAATATAATTTTTTTATAAATATTTTTTAAATCTTACTTATTTATAATAAAGTAAAAGGTTTATAAATAATAAAAATACTTGCAAAGCTAGTCTCTTTAGTTATTAAACTTTAATTAAAACTTTTTTTATAAGGTATATTAAGCACTAATTTAAAGTTTATAAAAATTAATTTTTTATAAAATAAGCATAAGGGGTCTTTGCAAAAAATAAGTAATTATAAAATAAAAAAGCCTGTTTTTATAAAAAAAAATAGGAGCCTTAATATTATTATTATAAAAAAATTAAGTATATTAAGCTAAAGTGCCCAAAGCTTATAAAAAAGGTAAAAAAGGTAAAAAATAAAAAGTAATATAAGAACCTTATAATAATAATAGTTATTATTAATAAATAATTTTAGCTAAATATAAATTAGGTTATTATAAAATAATTATTTTTATTTATAAAAATTATATTATTTAATAAAGTGGTTATAAATTATAAGGCCCTTATAAATTATAAAAGTGCTATAAATATAATTTTTTTACTTTTTATAAAATAAATAAAATAAAAGATTTTATTATGCTAAATTTTTACACAAGCTATTAATAACAGGCACGTGCGAAATAAAGGTATTATAAAAGTAAATATATATTTTTAAAATTTATATAAAATTTAAAAGAAGTTTCAGGTGCTTATAATAGTATTATTAAATATAAAGTAAGTAATATTAAGCATGCCATGGCTAAAGATTTATAATTTATAAATAGTTTAGGCTATAAAAAAATTAACCTTTATAAAATAAAAATATTATATAAAGGGGGTCTCCGCGAAGAAGTTTACTAAAAATATATATAAAAAATAAATTAAAACTTTTTAAATTAATATAATAAAAGTTAAATAAATAATATTAAATAATAAGTTACCTAACTAGTGCTGGGATTTTATAAAAATATTTTTWAAAAAAAAGTTATAATAACTCCCACCTTATTATAAAAGGGTTAATTTAAAAATTAAGGTTAAAAATAGTAAAAAACTATTATTTAAACTTTTATATTATTACTCCCCGCAGGAGATAATAGCTATTTATAAGTATATATAAATAATACTTATAAAGGGCTAGATTTAATTATTAAAGTTTTTTTATAAGGGCGCCTTTATTATATATACCTAAAAAAAATAATAAAGTTTATATATGCGTGGACTTCCGCGGGCTAAATATTATATTTATAAAAAATTAATATTTTTTACTTTTAATTAATAAAATAATTATAAGGCTAAGTAGTGCTAAAATTTATATATAATTAAATTTTTATAATATATATAATTATATTTATATTATAGCTAGAAATAAATAAAAAATAATATTTTATATAAAGTATAGGTTATTTAAGTACTTAATAATATTATTTAAACTTATTAATACGCCCGCGATGTTCCAGGGCTTTATAAATTAGGTATTTTATAATTTATTAAATATTATAATTATAGTATATATTAATAATATTATTATATTCTTGCAGGACATAAAAAGTTATAGAAAATATATTTATAAAATATTAAAAAGGCTTTATAAGGCAGGCCTATATTATAAGTAAAGTAAGTATATATTTATAATATAAAAAATTAACTTTTTAAGGTATATTATTATACTTAATAAAGTTAAAATAAAGAAATCGCGTGTGGCTATAATTTAAAAATAGTTAATACTAAAAATAATATATAATATTTTTATATTTTTAGGCTTTATTAATTAATATTGTAAATTTATTTATGCCTACGCGGTAATAATAGTAGTTTTTATAAATTTTTTTAAAAAAACTAAAAAATAGTCCCGCAAGAATAGCTAAAAATAAAGTATTAGTTATAATATTAAAAGCTTGTAAAGTAGTAAACTTTTTAAAAAAAAGTTTAAAAAAATAATATATTTAAACTATTTTATAAAAAAGCTAGCCATGTAAGTAAAAATAAATACCTTTAAAAATAACCTTTATAATATATTAACTTAATTATATTTTAAAGAAATATAAAAGCCTATGGCTTTTTTTTATAAAAGCTTACCCTAGTAAAATATAACTATATTATTAGTAAGTAAAAGCTTTTAATTATTATAAAAATTTTTTATAAATAAAGGTATTATTTTTAAGATATATTATAAAAGGTTAAGGTAATTATAAATTATAAGGCGCTAGTAATATTTTAGTTACTTATAAAGGTGCTTTTATAAATATAAATTTATTAGGCCTAGTTCTTGGCTAGATTTTAATTTTAAATTATTTATTATATAAGTAAATTAAACCTTGCAAATAAACCCTTATAAAAAATTAATTATATATAAAATAATTAATATAAAAAGGATTAAAAAGGTTATGTAAAGTAAGTAAAAAAAGCTATTTTAATAATTAAATATTATAAATATATAAAATACTTATAATAATAAATTTACAAGTGCTAAAAGCGCTAGAATACATGTTATATAAAAAAACCTAAGTAATAATAATAAAGTTAAGAATTTGTTACCTAAAATTATAAGTAAAGAATTTATTATTGCTATTATTAAAAATAAAGGGATAAAAAAAAGTTACTAGGTTAAAGTAGGTAATAAATAATTAAGCCACGCGTGGCTTATAGCTATTAAGGTTATAAATTATAATACTTTATTTAAAATAAAGGTGCCTTATAAAAAGGTAAAAAGGCTTTATAAAAAAGAAGGTTTATTTTTGTTATTACTATTATAGTGTTGCAACTGCGCAGTATTGCAATGACGCAATCCGGCGGCCTGAGGCTACCAGGCGGAGGAACTTTAGCGCTAAACCAGCCATGTGTTAAGGTGGCAGCCAGTTATATAATATATAAAATACTAAGTTTAACTTAAAACTTTAATTTAAAAAATTAGTAATTAGTTCCTACTATAAATATATAATACCTTTTTTATTATAGTAATTTATGTTTTTTTAAGCTTATTATAGTATATAAATATAACTTATAATTTTAATTACTTTTTTTTTTAAAAAAAGAACCTATTTTATATAATAACTAGGTAATAAACTTAATTCCAGGGACTAGTAAATAATACTTTAAAAAAATAATTATAAACCCTAACTTAATAATTAATTAATATACCTAAAAAAAAATTATAAATTTTTAACTAAAAAATCTTAAGGGCGCCCCTGCTATTAAATCCTAAATTATATAAAAAATATTAAAATATAAAGTGCCCGCCCAGGGGTAAAAAAATAAAAGTAGTAAAAAAATTATTAAAAAACTATAGGTAATATTAAATATAATTTTAATAAAAAAAAGGAATTACAGGAACAAGAATATTATAAAAAAAATGCTAATAAATCCATGCCTAAATTAAAAAGGCACGCTAATAAATTATAATAATTAAAGCTAATTAATAAATATATAATATATTTATTTAATTTATTAAATAATTAATAGTCCCGCGCTAAATAAACTTTAATAACCTTGTAATTTTAAAGGGGATTATTAAAGGGGTTATAATAATAATAGTATAACCTAAGGAAAACTTTTTAAAAAAAATTACTATTTATAAAATTATACCGGTTAAATAATATTAAAAAATTTAATAATTAAAAGTTAAATATAAAAATATACTTTAAAACCTTCCTAACTTACTACCTAAATAATAGCTATAAAATATCTTAATTTATTAGATTTTTAGTAAAGGACCATAAATAGAAATAGTTTAATATTTATAAAATAAAAACTATATTTATTTAAAAAAAAATTTTAACGCGTTAGTTAAAATAATTAATAATAAGATAGTGCTAGTTAATAACTTGCTAATTAAGTAAGGTAATATAAAGTAATAACTATAATAAATTATTAAGTAATTTATATAGTTACTAAACTAAATTAAGAAATACCTATTTTATAAGTATAAAAATAATTAATATTAAAAATACCTTTACTAGAAAATCCTAAAATATATATAAAAAATGTTTTTTATTTATAAATACTAAGAACTAAAGCGCTATAATAACTATATATTATATTTAATAAGTATTGAAAATAATATACCCAAGCAAAAAAAAACTATTATAAAAAAAGGGAGTTTTTTAACTAAACTTGCACAAGGCTATTAGTAACTAAAATTAAAATACTTTTTATTATTAAAAAAAGTGTAAAAGTAAATACTAGTATAAAATAACCTAATAATTAAAATAATTTTTTATTTATAAAAAAGCCATACCCTAGTAAATACTTAAATTATAGCCATGCTAAATATTTTAAGTAATATTACTAGTTACCAGGCGGGGGTTAAAAAGGGAAAGTATTTTTATAATAATAACCTTTAAGTAAATTTAATAATATAAAAAATATAAAATCTTAAAGCTTTACGCAGTGCAAGCTTTAGGGGTTTATATAAAAAAAAAGCATATTATAGGCCTAGGTAATTTAGGTAAAAAAAAAAAATAATATATAAGGGTTTTTATTAATTTTAAAATAAAAGTAAGTTTTATAAACTATTGCTAGGCAAAGTCCTACCTAATATAAAGTAAAGGGTTAGCTTATAAAGTACGCGTAGTTAATAGCTATATAGTAATATTTTATAAAAAATATATACTTATAGTTTATACTAGAGATTTTACGCGTAATATATAGTATTATTAGTAAAATTTTAAAGTTATTAATATTAATAATTATAATATAATTATAGGATTTTTATGGCTATTAGCCACAATACCTATTTTAAATTAATAAACTAGTAATTAAATATATAATTAAAAAGTAAAGTATAATTTTAAATACTTATAGTATATAATAATAATATAAAAATATACTATAAAAATTATTATAAGAGTTAAAGTACTTTTAATATAAATTTTTAAGTAAAAAAACCATATTATAATATATTTTAATAAGGTAAAGGTTAAAAAAATCCCGCTACCTAAATAATATTATAAATATATAAATATATTTTTTAAAGTAAAAGTAAATATTTTTATATTTTATTAATTTTATAATTATATAATTAAATTATAACCTAGTGCTAAGCCTTTAAGTAAGTATATTTACTTATTATTTTTAATAAAGCTTAAGGTTTTATATAAATATATTAAAAAAGCTTTTAAAAAAGGCTAAATATACCTATTAAAAAGCCTTACGGGAGCTTTAATATTATTTATATTAAAAAAAATAATAGCCTATGTTTTTGCGTAAATTATTAAGGCTTAAATATTATTATAATTAAAAATATATACCTATTACTATTACTTAACGCAACCCTTAATTATTTAAAAATAAAAAAAATCTTTATATAATTAAATTTATAAGACATGTATTATAAACTCTAAATTTATAAGAAAAATAAGTAAAAAATAGTATTTAAAACATAATTTAAACTTTATAAATACTAAGTTATGCTATTTAAACTAGTAAATATACTAGTAATATTTTAATTTTATATAAATTACGCCCTAGCTAGGCTAATTAATATAATTTATATTACTTATTTAAATAATATTATTATTATTTTGGAAAATAAGAAGGAATATAAATAATATATATAAATAATTTTTAAAAAACTACATGACTTTAAGCTATATATAAAAGTTAGTAAATACTTATTTTATATTAAGAAGATTAACTTCTTGGGCTTTATTATAATTATTAATAAAATTAAAATAAAATTAAAAAGGGTTTAGACTATTATAAAGTAGCTAATGCTAAAAAATATAAAAAAAGTAGTATTTTTTTTAAAATTTTATAACTTTTATTAAAAGTTTATTAAAAATTATAGCTAAGTCGCGGTAGCGCTATTTAATTTTATAAGACTTAATATAATTATAAAATATTTATTAAAGGGAAAGGCCCTAAAGGTATTTAATATATTATATTTTAAATTTATAAAATAATTATTATTATAATACTTTAACCTAAAATTATATACTTAGTTATAAACTAACGCCTTAGGGTATGCTATTATTAAGGTATTATTTTAATTAATAAAAAATATATAATAGCACTTAATTACCTTTTAGTTTTATAAATTAAAAAACGCGAAAACCTGGTATAAAACCCATAACTTTAAAATATTTATAATTATAAAATACTTTTAAATTTGGAAATACTATCTTAAGGGTAATAAATTTTTTATTAAGGTACTTATAAATTATAATAATTTATAATAATCTATAATAATTAAGGACTTATTATAAAAATAAGCATAATAAGCTAAAAAACTTATAACTTTTAATTTTATTATTAAAAACTACCCAGGGGCAAAAAACCTGGTAAATATTTTAAGTAAAAAAGTAAATTATATTTTTAAAAAGGGGGAGGAAAAAGCCGCAGGCAAAATAATTTTTTATAAATTATAAAAGTAATTAAATAACTAACTACTATTATACTTAAAATTTAAATTATAACTTAATATATAAGTTATTATAGTAAATAAAAACTTATATATAAATAAATTATAACTAAGTATTATAAAACTACTTTAAATAGCCTAAAAATATAATAAAAAGTTTAAAAAAAATAAAAAATAATCTTATAAATTTAAACTATAAAAAAAACCTTAAGTATTAAAAAATAATAAATAATAACTTATTATACTTTAAAAATTAAGTTTACATGCTAAAGTTAGTAACACTTTATAAAAAAAATTATAAAAGTAAATTATAATAAGCCCTAAGGTAAATATTAAGGTATTAATATAATTATTATAAATATTTTTTAAAGGTACTATTAGCTAGACATAACTAAGTATATTAAAAAAATATATTAAAAAATATAATAATTACTAATAAATTATAGTTTATAAGCATAAACTATATAAATTATTAAAATTATTAAGCCTATTAAGGGCATTTATAAAATAAATTAATATAAACTTTATTATTAATTTACTACTTATAAAGTATAATAAGCGTGTATATAATATTATTTTAGTAGTAGTTAAAATATATATTAAATTTATATAATATATTTTATGCTTAAAAAATATTAACATAAAATAACTTATAAATACCCTTATAAATAATATTTTTTACTTTATTAATATACTAAAAAACATGATTAATAATTATAAAAGTCTTTTTACTAGTATATTTTAGGCTACACTAAGCTATTACCTAGGTGTAAAATAAAAATTATTTACTATATATTACTTATAAATAAATAGCTAAACTAAAAAATAAAACTAAGTTTTTAAATACTACCTTTATACTTATATTAACTAGTACTAAAATAATTAGCCATAATAAATTAAAATAATATAATTTATAAATAATAACGCGTATAAATAATTTATAGGTTATATACTTATTAAAGCTTTTATAAATTTAAAAGTAATTATATATATTAATATTAAGGGGCCTAATTATATATTAAAAATTAAACTTTAAAAAGCTATAAAGTTTAAGAAGATTTACGTAAATTTAAAAAAATAATTATAAAAGTTAAAAAAAGTTATAGTAGTTTAATATAATAAAAAGTATAAAAAAATAAGCTTTAAAATTAATAACCATGTTATGCTTTGCATAAAAAATATTAAGTTAGTAAAATTAAATTATAAATTAAGTAAAATACTTATTAACCTATTTTTAGTAATTATAAAATAAGGAAAATAGTTTTATAAGCTACTATTTTTACTAAATATATAATAATTATATAATATTTTTTATATTATATATTTAAAACCTTACCGCGGTAACCTATTTTAAGCACTAAATATTAGTTTTATACTAGTAAATAATAAAAAAAAATACTTTATTAAAAAAATTCTTAATATTTATAAATTTAAGGGTAAAATATAATATTTTATAAAATAATAAAAATAAAATAATATAAAAAATAATACATGGGAACTAAAGGCCTATATAACTAAAATTATAGTATTTAAAAATTTTAAAAAAATCTATAAAAATAAATTGCGTAAAGTAAAAAAATACTAAATATAAATATTTATATTTATAACCTACACGCACTTATAAAAAAAAATATATTATTTTTATTAATTAGCGGCGCCCGCAGGGCCTTTTAATAAAAAAAAAAATAAAAAAATAAAAAATAAATAAAAAATAATAAAAAACTTAAACAAGCGGCTAAGCCGCGCGGCGTGTAATACTTAATATATATATAATAAAAACTAAGCCCATAAGGGCGTTAACACTAATACTTAGTATAAAAGTAACCTTAATAAAAAAATTTAAAAGTGCTAAAGTGTAGTAAACCCCGTACTAAAAATAATAAAAATTTATAAAAAAAATTAATAATATAATATAATATAAACTAAAATATATAAATATATACTTAGCAGCTAAAGCTATATTAATATAAAACAAATTATAATTATTAAAGCAGCGCTAAAAAAAGGTTTAAAAATTAAAAAAAAAATATTATAATAAATTAATAAATTAAAATATAATAATACTACGGGAAAGGAACTAACTTATATAGTAAATTATTATTTTTATTAAGGGGGGTACTAACCTATAAAGTAAAGTTAAATATAAATATAATAATACTTATAAAATTAATTACTTATATATTATTAACCACGGTAGTTTACCTAATAACTACTTTAAATACTTAATAAGCTATTTTTAAGGTAGTAAGGTTTTTACAAGCTTATAAACTACTAGCTTTTATATATATAATATTAATAATATTAAAAATATTTTATAACTAGTTACCTACTAGGGTAATATTAATAATTATATACTTTAAAAGCACTTTCTTGCTATTATAGTAAAACTAGTATTTTTTACCCCTTAAGTAATTATATATAAAGGCTTTTATTATAATATTTATAGTAAATATATTTTTATTATAATACCCTATAATAGCAATATATATTATATATTATAAAATATAAAAATTAAGTAATAAAGTTATAAAGCCTAGCCTAGGGCTGGCGGGGAAAAAATACTAATAAAAGCCTTATTAGCGGGGGTAGCAGGGGTAGTAATAGTGGTAGTAGTAATAGCAGGGGTAGTAGTAGTAGTAATAGCAACAAGGGCATGTAAATAATAAAATTAAGTTATTTTAATAACTAGTATATTAATAATTATTAATATATAAGCAAAGGGTAGAAAAATATAATCTTATATATTAAAGGTAAAATAAAAAGTAAAAGCTAAAACTAAGGCTTAACTACTATAATAAATAAAATATAAAATAAAATACTATAATAAAATAAATAATTATTAATAATAGTATTTAAAGCATAACATAAAATTATATTAAATATTAAAGTAAGAAAAATATAAAGTAAAGGGCAAGTATAAAAAACCTTAAGAAAAATAAGGTTAAAAACACGCGGTATAATAAAGGCTATAATAAAAATAAATTATATTTAATTTAATTACTAAAAATAATTTTAAAAATATAAAAATAATAAGAGCTAAATATAAAAAACTTATTAATTAAATTAAAAAGGTAAGTATATAGTAAAACATAAAAAAAAGGTAAATAAAAGGCTAATATAGTAACATGTTAATAACTAAAATAAAATAACTATATATTATAAATAGCTATTAAAAGTATTAAAAAAAGTATAAAAATAAGAAGATTTAGCTATTTAAAGCTTAAAGCTTTATTATAAAAACTAAGTATAAAGTAAAATAAAATATACAGGCTTAATAATATTAATATATAGCTAATATTATTAAAATAAATAATATAATACTTAAAATGCATAAAAAAGGATAAATATAAGGTATTTTAACCTTAAAAATATAATTAAATAATTAAAAAGTAATAAAAACATGATAAAAAGGTGTATACTTATAATAGGTATTTTTAATTAAGTTATAAAAAAAACTTAAAAAAAAAAGAGAGAAAGAGATTACAAGGGTATTTTAATATTAAAACTAAAATACTACACCTAGTTATTATAGGTAGTAATATTATATTTAAATTTAGGAGTAAAGTAAGGTAATTAAATTAATTTTTTATACCTAATTTTAAATATAAATTATATATAAACTATAATACTTTATAAACCTAAAGGTAGCTTATTTTATAACACTTAATAAAATTTATAATTTAAATTATATTTTATAAAGTATAAATATAAATTTATAAATTATAAGGGCGTAATTACTTAAAAAAAAAGTATTATTATTATTATTATAGTATTATAACTATATAATATTATAATAATATAATCCAGCAGCCTAAGGCCGCTGGGCAAAGGAACTTTAGTATTAAACTAGCCGCGTGCTAAAGCAGCGGCTAGTTATATAATATATAAAACACTAAGTTTAACTTAAAACTTTAACTTAAAAAATTAGTAATTAGTTCCTACTATAAATACACAACGCCTTTCTTATTATAGTAATTCATGTTTTCCTAAGCTCACTGTAGTATATAAACACAACTTATAATTTTATATAAATTTTTTATAAAAAATTGTAAAAAGCTTACCAGCGCTCCTAAAGCAGGATTTTTTTATAAAAAAAGTTATAAATATTATTCGCAAGTATAAATTTAAGCTAAAAAATTTAGGTATGTAAAAAAGTACTTTATAGCTATAAAGGTAATAATATATAAATAATAGCCTTTTATATAATTTCTTATAGTTATATATCCCTAACTATTACTAGTTATAAATAAAAATTTTAGTAAAGCTATATAATAACCTATTTATAGGGCACTTTATTGAAAAAATATTAAAATTAGTTTAATAAAGGTTTTTTTAGCTAAAAATATAAGATTTTATAAAAAAAATATTATAAGGCATGTAAAATTTATTAAAAATTATAGGTATTATATAATAAATAATAAGGCTTATTTTAGCCTTTACTAGTATTTATAAAGCCTTAAAAGTAAATTAGCATAAACTTTATTATAAATTTACTTATAAATATTAGAATTAAGGACTTAAATAGCTCGCGAGAGGTATATAATACTATATTAATAATTATAAATAAAATAAGTAAAATAACTTATTTTATTTTAACTAAAAAGTTAATAAAGAATTACAAGCTAGCTTACCTAGTAATTTATAAGGTATTTTATTTATATAAAGTACCCGCGAATATTATAATAAATTATAAAAGTATGTTTATAAAGGGGTTTTAGTTAAACTTTATATATAATATTTTAATTAAGTACTTAATAAGTACTATATACCACCTATAAATAAATAGTTAAATAAAATACTTAAATAATATTTTAAAATAATTTTTATAAAAATATATTAACTTCTTGCAGGATAATTAGGTTAATTATTTATTTTTTATAAAGTTTATTTATAATAATTTATAGCAGGTATTTATTTATAATATATTATTTTATATAGTATATAAAATAAATCCTAAAGTTATAGCACTTAACTTAAAACTAAAAAATAAAATATTTTATAAGGTATTAAATTAAGTAAAGTATTTATAAAAAATTTAAAATATTATATAAAAAGGTATTAAAAATGCCTAAGCAGCGCAGGTAAAACACTTTAATAAAAAAAAAGGTAGAAAAAACCTTTATAAAGGGTAACTATGTTTAGGTTAATAATGCTAACTAATTATAAATAAAATTAAATTAAAAGCTAAACTAGCTATAAGCTAGTTTATATAAAATAATTAAGTAAATAAGGTAAAATATTTATTATATAACTTTACTACTAGGTTTTTATATATATAATATATTTTATATATTTATACTTTATAAATATAAAAAAAATAAAAAAAGTAAATACTTATAAGTAATATAAAGCAAGGTTTATAAATAAAAATTTAGCTAAGTATTATATAAAGGTAATATTAAGACCAGGAATAAAAAACCTTAAATAGCTTTATATAAAATAATTAAAATATAATAAGGTAATAAAAAAACTAGTCCACGGGCTAATGCACTTATAAGTATATAAAAAATATATAATAAAAAATAACTTTTATAAGCCTAAAAAAAACTAACTAATAATTAATAGCACTATTATTTATAAATTAACTAAAATTATTAACCCCCTTTTATAACCATTAATATTTTTTATAAATTACTAATTAAACGTATGTGCCTTTTTATGCATAAAAATAAAAATTAATATCCCGTAGGTATAAAAAGCTTTAAAAATAATATTAAGTAACTATTTATAATTTTTAAGCTAATAACTATTTAGTACTAGTTTAGGTTTTATATAAAAAAGTAAGAACGCAAGTAGTATAAATAGTTATTATATTTTTAATTAATACCCTTAAAAATATATTTTATAAAAGCGGGATAACTAAATAATTTTTTTTAAAAAAATATTAGTATATTTTATATACTTATAGCCCCGTGGAGGTTTTTACCTAGTATATATTATAAAAATAACCTTATAAGTTTATACACGTGTAGTAATTTAGATTATATTAATAAAGTTATATTAATATACATGCCTTTATATTAGCATAAAAATTTAATATAATTTATAATTAAATAATAGCTTAGTGCTATTATAAAATAATAATTTTAGTAAAATTAATAAGCTAGTAATTATAATTTTTTTTTAAATTATTTATTATATTCCCAGGAAGTATTATAAACTAGGCTTATACTTAATTTATAATACTTATTTTACCTAAAAATAAGGTATTTTATACTACTCTAGTAAGTAACCCTTTAATAAAATAAAGTATAATAATAAAAAGGGTGCCTAGTAGCTATAAGTAAGTTAGTAATAATCTTATAAATAAAAATCTTATAAATAAAAATATATATAAGTAAAAAGTAAAAAAAACTTTATATATATTAATAAGCAAAAAACTTATAAATAAAAAAGTAAAAATACTTATTAAATATTATAATAATATAATAACCCTAGTAAGCTATATATTAATACCATAAATATATATTATATAAAAAAAACTAGTAAAAAAAAGTAGCTAGGTATTAAGTAAAACTTACTTATATTAATTAAAACTAAACTAAATATTAAGGTCTTTACTAGTAGTAAAAGGCGGGATATTAACTAGGCTAAAAGTAAAAATAAAAGCTATTTTATAAAATATTATTTATAAAAATAAAAAAAAATTTATTCTTAATTAACTATACGCGAGTTAGCTATGCTTGTAAAATAAAATTTATAAAAATAAAGTTAAAATTTTAAAAGGTAGAGTTAAAAGCTTAGTAAATAAAGTTAAGGGCTTGTAAGCAGGCAAAAGCAAGAGCTTATAAGTAAGTAAAAATAAAAGTTATAAAAAGGTAAAGGTAAGACTTTATTTTTATAAAAATTTAAAGCTTATAAAATATATTTTTAAAGCTTAAAAGTTTATAAGACTTTTTTATAAGATATAATACTTAAATAAGTAAATACTAGTATAAAAAATATATAAAATATATAAAGTACCTAGCAGGAAATAAGTAAAAGCAAGAAATTTAAAATATATAAGTAGGTATTATATTACTTAAAATATTAAAAAATTTTATAAGCTATTTTAACTAGCAAGCTAGTAAAAAAAAGACTTGTAAAATATATTTATATAATAAAAAAAATAAAAAAGGGCTAATAAAAAAGTATACTTATTAAAAGTAAGTAGCTTATTTATAAAAAAAGTTATAAAAAAAAGGAATTAAATAAAAGCTTTAGTATTAAGCTTACTTAAAAAAAAAGTATAAAATAATAATATTTTATAAATACTAAAAATAATTATAACCCGCGAGAAGGTAAAAACACTATAAATATTAACTTTTTTATAAAAATTATAAAAAAATAAATAAAATAAAATTTAATTAAAAAAATAAAATATAGCTAGTATTTTTACATGGGCCTAGGCTATTAAAATAATTATAAACTTTAAATAAATATACTTATAAAAAATTAATAATATTTATAAGTATGTTTATATTTTATATAAAATTTTAATATTATTAAAAAAAGGCTTTATAAAATAAAACTTAATATATTTAAAAAAAGGTGCTAGTAAAGTTAGTTATATAAAAAAAGGTATAGGTAAAATATATCTTTTTTTATTATATATAGTAAATTTTTTTTTATTAAAGGTTTTTTATATACTAGCAGGGGTTTTTTAAGGGTGTTTTATAAATTATATATATATATTTATTTATTTATTTACAAGGCCTTAAGGAACTAAGGCCGTGAAAGGGGGGGGTAGTTATAAGGCCTAGTATATTATATATAGCCCTTTTATAAAACTTAAAAATATTTATAAATAGCTTTACTTATAAATAGCTAAGTTAGCTTTTAGGTGCTAACTTAATATATATTAAAAATATTTAGCCTCCGCGAGGCTAAAGATTTAAACCTTAGTATTAATTTTAATATTTTTATTTTTTTTTAAAATTACTATATATAAACCTCTTTTTTAAGTGTCTTACACCCTATTACACTATTTGTAATCCCTAAGGCCAAGGACCTTATAACAGGCATATAATTTAATTTTAAAAAAATCAGGTCCTAGCCTAGTGTTAAGTCCAAAATACTATATTAATTAAAAATTTTTATTTTAATTATATATTAAATTATTTAATAAAGTTACTTTTAGTGTTATAATTTATAAATAATTAGACTTAGGAGTAAATTAAAGCCTTAAAGGTAAAAAATTAAGCTAAAAAAGCTAAAAAATTAAGTTTTAAAAACTAGTTAATTATAAAAAGTAAATTACTAGCTTTTTAAAATTAAATTTATGTTTTACTAAATTAAAGGCTTAAAACTATAATTATTTAAGTATATTATAATAATTTTTTAGTAAAATATTTTAGTTTATAAAAAACTAAATTTTTAGTAAAACAAAAGTTTTTTTAGCTAAAAATAAAAGCTATAATAAAAACTTTTACTTATTTATACCTTACATGCTAATACACCATGGCACTTTAATATTAATTTTATAAAAAATTATTTACCTTACTAAAACTAAATTACCCTTTTTTTTAAAATTAGTATAAATTTTATTATTAGCCTATTACTTATTATATACTAAAAGTAATATATTAATATTATTTTTATAATAGTAAATTATTATATAAAATAATATTAATTTATCCCTATTTTAATATTAATTTAAGCCTATAAACTAGCTAAAATTTTTTATTAAAATTAAATTTTAAATTATAGCTAGCCTAAAAATATTATATTTAATTAAAACTTTTTTTATAAGTAAATATTAAAAAAAATTATAGTTTTATTATAAAACTAAGTTATATTTATTAACTATTTTCCACCCTTAAACTAATATATAAATTAAGCAAATTAACTAAGTTTTAAAATAATATTTATAATATTTTATTATAAAAAATTATTATACCTAGCCCATGTTACTTAAAATAGTATAATTTACCTATAATAATACTAAAAATACTATTATTAAAATATTACTTTTTTAAGTTATATATAGCTAAAACCTGGAAATTATAGTATAATTTAAGATTAACCTTAAGTAAATAAAGGTACTAGCTATATTAGCTAGGATTAAAAAACTTAAAAAAATTTAAGCTAAATATAAAAAAAACTAAAAAAAAAATATAAAATGCTATTAAACCTACTATAATAAAAGTTAAAAAAATATAAAATTTAAGCTAAAATAACCTATTAAACTTAACATTAAAAATTTAAATTTAAAAGTACTAGTAAAACTTAAGCCTAAGTTTATTAATTTTTTTTAAGTACTAAATAAAATTAGTTTTATAATATATTAACTTTTACTCCCTAAAAAGTATTATTAAATATATAATATTTTTTATATTTTATTACTTAAGCCTTGGCATAGTAAAATTAATATAAAAGCTATGCTTAATTTAAAAAAAATAAAAAATAAAAAATTAATAATATTATTAATTATAATTTTATTAAAAATAAAGACTTATACCTAGTAAAATAAAAAGAATAGCCTTTAAAATATAATTAATAGGTTTTTATTAAGAATATAAATGTATTAAATCTTACTTAAAAGTATAAAAAAAGGCAAGCATAATAAAATAATTATTTATTATTTAATTAAAAGTAAAAACGGGACCTAACTTTAAACTAAAATATACTTAATATACTTAAATAAAAAAAACCTTAATAAAATACTATTTAAAAATTATTATTTTAGCCTTAAACTACAAGTAACTATAAATATTATAAACCTAGGAAGTAATAAGCGCTAAAGTAATTAAAAAAAATAAAATATTATTATAAAAATAAAGCCCTAATATTACCAAGCTATTACCTAGTATAATAAAACTAAAAAATAATAAAAATAAATAATTAAGGCACTAAAAGGGCACTAAAAATAAAATAAAATACTAGCTTTAAAAAAGTAAAAAAAAACTATAAAACACCGCTATTAAAACTAAATATATAATTAATTTAGCTAAATGCCCTTAATTATAATAAAAAACTTTATTTTAATATAAGTAATTTAGGTATTAAAATTTATAATATTAATAAAATAGGCCTGGTAGGCAAGCTTAACTTTTTTTTAAAATTAAAACTTGGTAATTAATTATTAAACATGGCCTAAATTACCAGAAAAAAAGTAAAAATATAATTATAATACTTTAATATTATTTTTTATATTAATAATAAAGAAATTTATTAGCTAAATAATAAAAAATAAGGTGTAATGTAACAGCACTTTAATATAATATTAAAAATTTAATTTTTATTAATTTTTTTTACCTTATTAAAAAGGGAGAATTTCTTTTAATAAGCTTTTTTTATATTTTTAAAGGCCTTTAGTAATTAAATTATAGTAAAATAAGGTTGGAATATAAATTCCTAGCCTTATTAAAACTTTTTATTTTTTAAAAAAAAGCTTAACCCCTTTATTATTAATTCGCGGGTAAAAAAAATAGTAATAGCTAATTAAAAGTTATAAGTTATATATATTACTTATTATTATTACTTTAACCTAAAAACACAATAAATTAGCTATAAAATATAAAAAAAAATATATTAAAAACTTACTAGCTTATAGACTTTATTATAATAAAAATAAGTTTTATATAAAATTAATACCATAATATTAAACTTATAATTAAACTAAAATAATATATTACTATTATTTAAATTACTAGCTTTTAGTACAAATTAAAAATATATTAAGTATTTTAATATAGCTAAATAAATAGGTATATATAATAAAACCCTATATATTTTATTAGCTTTTTCCCCCTTTTTAAGTTTTTTCTTTTTTTTATTATTTAAGGCGCCCTTTTTTTACTTGCCCTTTTTTTTAAATTACTAAAGGAACCTTTGCTATTTTTATTTATATTTTTACTAGTATTATTAATAATTTTTTGTAAAGGGGGAGAATAAACTTTAAATCTTATTATAAAGGCTATAATATTAAATAGTTAATAAAATAATAAGGAAACAAGATATTAGGCTATAAAAAATAAAATAAAGGAACTAGGAAAATAAGATAAGAAAATTAAAAAAGTTAAAAAAAAAGACTAAAAAATAAATAAAAATTTATTTTTTTATATTTAACTACCTACATAATACTAATAACACGGCACTATAATAATTATATTAACCTTTTTATTATTTATAAAACACTATCTATTTATAATTTATTAATGTTTAAATTAACAGAGAATAACTTAAAACTTTTATTATTTATTAAAATAGCTATTTTATCCACTAAAAGCAAAGCTATTTAAAAGTAAAATATTAATAAAAAAACACTGTTTTAAGCCTTAAAACAACCCCGTATTTAATAATAAACTATTTTTAATAAAAAAACTAAATAATTAAACATGGAACCAACCTAAAATAATAGCAAGATATATTTATTATAAAAATTAAAACTATTTAAAAATTAGGTTAATCTGTCAGGGCCAACGTTTTTCCGTTTGATGTTACTAGAGCCAACCCATTATTAATCTAAAGTTAGCACCTTAGGTAACCTAAGCTTTAGCCTTAGGCTGCCAAGGGCTTAGTATATTTTATTATTATATTAGGCTATATAATTTAACTAAATTATTAATATTTAGGGTTTTAGCTATTAATTAAGCAAGGCTAAAATAAGCCTTAAGTATAAGTTAAAGTAAGGACTTATATATAAAATATTTAAACCTATATTTACTTTTTAATTAAAAATAACTTAAGTATAGCTTAAAGGTTTATAAAAATAGCCTTAAAACTAGCCTTTTTTTTAAATTTTTAAGTAATTTTTTTAATATTATTTAACAGGGTTTAAAATACTCTATTTTTATTAATTAAATTTTTTATTAATATTTTTATTATTAGTAAAGATTTTTAAAACTTATTAGTTTTATAGTTAAAATTACTTTTACCTACTATTTTTTAAACTTTTTTAATAATAGTATTTTAAACTAAATTTTTAAAAAATAAGCAGAAGTAATTTACAAGCGTTTTAATTAAGGTTTTTAAAACCTAAATTTAAATAACTAAAAAAGTGTTTTTTTTACCCATGCTTAAAAATCCTATTACTATTAAAAATAATTAAATAAAAAAACCTAACTTAAATAATTTAAATTACTTATTTAATAAGGCGTAGGATAAGATATATTTTTTACTTTATTTTTTTATATTACTATTATAACTTATTAAACTAAAATTTATTATAACTAAAGCTATTTTAAAAAAAAAGTAATTTAAGGTTATTATACCTAGGTTATTTATTTTTTAATTATACTATAATTAATACCACGTGTTAAAGTTAAAATACTTTAAAAAAAAATAAAAAAAAGTTACCCTTATAACTTAAAGGTAAAGTAATATTAATTTATTAACTTTTATATTAGTTTTTTTATTAATAGTTATATTAATTATTTTATTAACCTTTATATTAAGCTTTAATAATATTTAACTTTAGTAATTTTTTTAGCTTTAGTTTAAAGTTAAGCTTAAATAATAAGTTAAGCTATTATTTTAAAGCTATTTTATTATTAAACCCTAGTACTAGTATAAGTAAGTCTAGTTTTAAAAAATTTAAAAATATTATTAATAATAAAAAAGCTGCCTAAAGGGCGCTATATTAAAGTAAAAAAAAATAAAATAAGGTTATAAAAACTTATAATTATTATTAAAAAAAATAAGGCTTTTTAAAAGCCTAAAATTAAATTTAAAAAGGTTAAGCCTTTAAAAAAAAAGGGATATAATAAGGCTTAAAATTTAATTTAAAAATTTAAAAAATTGCTTTTATAACACCCTTAAATAATTTTAAATAAATAATAAAAAAATTATATTTATTATTTAAAAAGCTTTAAAAAATGCTTGTAATTATTAAAAAGGTTAAGCTAAACTTTAAAATAATAACCTAACTTAGGTAAATTTTAAAAATTTTATATATATATAAGTTAACCTAGTTATAAACCAGGGCTACCACGCTACCTAAAAGCTTTTAATTAAATAATAAAATATTTAAAATACTACTTTTTAAGGACTTTGCTTTATAAAGTTAGACTTATATTTTAATAATTTAAAGTTTAGGGTATAAATTTTTACTAAAATATATAATAAAAATATTTATTAATACTTAAAAAAGTTAAAAAACCCCTTAAAGACTTTTATTAGCGTGAATATAGTAGTAATTTATATAAAGTTTATTTTAAAATATAATAAGGCCTTAAAGGCTAAAAAAAAGTTTAAAGCTAGTTTTAACTTTAAAAATAAAAAAAAATAAAAATAACTTAAAATAAAACTAGAATAGCGGCGGAGTGGCTTCGTTAAAAAAAGAAAAAAAAAAGGGTAAAAAAAAGTAGTAACTTACTTTTAAAAAAAAAAAGTGCTATGAAAAAAAGGGCCTTTATTTTAATTATAGTAAATTAGGCCACCTATTAAAGGCTTATTTAAATAAAAAAAAACCTAAAAAAAACTAGTAAAAAATAAATAGTAATTTATTAGTTTTAAGTTATTAAAGTTATATAATTTAAAAAAAAATTACTTTCCCTATTCTTGTAAATCTTAAAATATAAAAAAATAGGGTAAATTAATAATTTAAAGTATTATTTAATATTAAAGCTAATATTAATTTTATTTTAATTTAATATTTATAAAAGTAAAAAATTAAAATAAATATTAATTATATAATATAGCTAGTTTAATATATTAATAATACCTTTATTTTTTATTACAGGTATTTACAAGCTTTTACTTAGGTTTAAAATTTAAAAAAAGTTATAAAAATATTTAATTTAATATATTATATTATTAATTTTATTTATAAAAATTATTAAGCAGTCCTAAAATATTTTTAAATAATTAAAATAAATTTAAATTTTTATTTTATTATAGTAAAATAAACCTGGTAAAATTATATACCTTTTATTAAAATTAAAATATTATAAAAATTTATAAAAACTATACGCAAGGGACTAGTACTTATAATACTTTATTAATTAAAAAAAGCTAAAGGGGGAGTAAAGGTGGTTTTACCACCTTAATATATTTATTAAAATAAATATTTTTTTAAATAAAAAGCTGCTTAACTTTTAACTAGTAAAGTAAAGTATAAAATTTTATTAAAAAAAATAAAAAACTTTTATAAGGTCCTATTTATAGTCTTTTTTAATATAAATTATAAATATTAAAAAAGTATTTTAATAAAATACTTAAAAAAAATAAATTAAGCTATTTTAAAGTAGCGCTAGAGCGCTAGTACTTTTTATTTAAAAATTTAATAAATTTTTATATTTTTATATTAATTACCGTGGTTTAAATATAATAACTAATAAAAATTATTATTTATTACTATATATTAATAAGCTAATAAATTAGCTAGTAAATATATAATATTATACTAAGCTAGATTTATGTAATATGTATTATAAAATATAAAAAAAAAATAGTATTTTAAACTTATTATAATTACTATAAGTATATAATTATGCTCTTTGGCTTAATAAATATGCTAGCTATATTTTAATTTTATATAAATATAGTTATAAGCGGGATTCTTAATAAGTTTTATATTATTTATCTTAATAACATTTTTATTTTTTTTAAAATAAAAAAAAACATGTGTATTATATTTAAAAAGTCCTTAATTAATTAAAAAAGTATAATTTATATRTAAAATTATTAAAATATAGTTTTTATAAAAAAAAGGTAAAGTTTTTAAGCTTTATTATTAAATAAAAAAAATATTTATTAATTTAAATTATAGCTAGACTATTATTAATTAACTAGAATTAATATTATTTTATAAGTTATAGGTTTTTTTAGGCTTTATAAATTATTTTTAATATTTTATTTTTAGCTACGCTAAAATAACATGTTTAATAACCTAGCTTTTAATAAAAATAATAAAAAAATATAAAAGCAGGCCTTTTTTATTTTTTATTAATATAAAAAATATATTTAAAAAATTAAATTAAATTTTACTAAACCACCAGTACTACAGCATTTTAATCTTAAAAAAAAGATTTTTATTATTATTAATATATTAAGGTTTATTATTACTAAAATTATTATATAGCTAAAGTAAAAAAAGTTACTTAATAAAAAAATAAAACTAGTAGTGCCTTATAGCTTTTTATTTTTATTAATTATATAAACTTAAGCTTTGCTATAAGGTTTATAATTAAAAATTACTTATAATAATTAAGTATTTAAAAAATAGTATTATTATTTTAAGGGCTTTTTATATTATATATATATATAGTATAATTATAATAACTTACACTATTTTTTTATAATAAAGGTTTTAAATTAAAGGTAGGTATAATAGGTAAAATTACTTATAATTTATAACTTTAAAATTAAGTATAAGCTAGGCAAGTATAATTTAGTAAATATATTATTATAATAATTAAATTATATAATAAAAAATAAAAAGTATTAAGTTAAAATATTTCTTACTTTATAAAAAAAGTTAAGCTTATTTTTTTTAATAAACTATTATTAAAATAATATTAAAAAACCTAGCTATCCCTCCGCGTGGTTAAGCTTATAAGTATTTAAAATTTTTAAGTCTTAAAATATTTATTATAAAGGTAGTAAGTAAAAAAAAATTATTAAACTAGTTATAAATACCTTTTAGTAATAATTAATTATAGCTTAATAAAAAATACTTTTACTAGTTAATTATAATAATAGCTTAAAAGTATAATTCCTATTAATTTAAGGTAGGCCTTTTTTATTACTAAATAATATAAAAAAAAACTTTTTTTATAAAAATATTATTTATATACCTTTTATGCCCGCGTTATAACACAAAATTATAAAATAATATTATAATAATTTTTATATAGGCTACTTTAATTATAAAAAAATTATTAAATTACTTACCTGCAAGTTTTAATAGAAAAAGCTTAATAAAAATATACATGTGTGTATTAAAAAATATTTTTTATATTAAACGTTTAAGGTTTTAAGGTAGTTACCTTGGGGAAGTTTAATATTTTTTAATATTAAATATATTATAAAAAATATTTTTATAAACTTTATTATTAGCCTACCTTTATTAAAATATAAAGCGCGTGTTTATAATATAATCTTAATAATTATAAATTAATTTAGTAAAAAAGTAAAATATTTTTTTATTACTAATAAGATTATTATAAAAAAGTTAGCTAATTTATTTATTAAAAAATTATATATAATACAAGGTCGCCCCGGAGCATAGTAATAAATTAAGGTTTATTTTTTATTTTAAAGTATTAAATAGCCTTTTATTAAGTACTATATATTAAGTAATAACTTAGTATAGTGTGATAACGCTAGCGCTGGAGATCACCCGGCCGGTAAGGCCGGGTAATTAAGAGAGAATGTATAAAAAAGAAAGTAAATATAAAATTATTTAAAGGTTTTTTATTAAGGCCTTTAAGCATTTTATATAGCTTTTATTTAAAATAATAAGGCCTAAATATTATTTTTTAAGGTTATTAATATTTTTAAGCCTTAATATTACCATGGCTAATAAAGTAGCCTAAAATATTAATATTAATAATAAAATTATATTTTTTTTACTTAAATAAAATAATACTCTTAATATTAACCCTTATTTTTAAATATATTTTAATAAAAATATAAAAAACTAAAAACCTTTATTAAAGCCCCTAACTTATTATAAATAAAAAAAATATATTATAATATATAAAAAATACTATTATTTTTTATAATAAAAAAATTTATAAATTATAAAATAACTTTTTTAAGTATAAAACTAAAAATTTTTAGCTTATTAATACTAATAAAAATTACTTAATATATTTTTAGTTTAATATTATTAATTATAATAACCTTTATTTATATTTTATTTTTAAAAACTTTACCAGGCATAACTTGCCCTGGCTTACTTTTTATTTTTTTAAAATAAAATAAAATAAAAAGTAAAAAAAGTTTAAAAAAAAATTAAAATTATAAGTTATTAAYTTTTTAAAAAGGCTAGCCCTTCTAAAAAATTAATAATAAAAGTTTATTAAAAATTTTAATAAAAATTTAACTTTAAAGTAAGGTTAACCCCGTATTTATATAAGGCTTTTTTTTTTAATTTTTTAATTTTTTATTTATTTTTTTTTATTTATTTTTTTTATAGCTTTTTTTTTTTAATTCTTGCCTTATTATATTAAATTATAATATATAACAATATTTTTTTTTACTTAAGGCACTTACTTTTAATATATTTTTTATAAATAATAATTTTAGCCTTCGTAGCTAGTATATTAAGTATTTTTTATTTTAAATTTTATAATAGTAACTATTTACTATTTATTAAAAAAATAGCTTTTTTAATAAGGTATTTAAAGTATTTAGGGTAAGGTTTTATTATTATAGTAATTATAAAAGCCTTTATTAATAACTTGCTTACTACTAGTAATACCC
Source organism: Aspergillus mulundensis (assembly GCF_003369625.1). Lineage (NCBI taxonomy): Eukaryota > Fungi > Ascomycota > Eurotiomycetes > Eurotiales > Aspergillaceae > Aspergillus > Aspergillus mulundensis. The sequence goes on along the minus strand of NW_020797891.1, from coordinate 1,597,663 downwards.
CTATTATAATATTATTTTTTTTATTAATAAATACTACTTTCTTACTTATTTTTTTTTTATTTTCCTAAAACTCCCTAAAATTTTTTTAAATATTTTAGCTTTTTTTTAATCTTTTTTTATTAAAATTCTTAATTATAGCTTTTAAAAAGTCTAGCGTGTTACTTTTAAAATATAAGTAAAATATTATAATAACTTTTTTTTTTAAAAAAGTGCAGACTGCTTGTACTAATAGTAAAATAATAAATAATTTTTTTTTAACTTTTTTTAGTAAGTGCTTTTTTTTAGCTTAATTAATAATAGTAAAAGCTAATATATTATTATATTTATAAAATTTTATAAGCTATTAAAGCCACTTAAAGCTTTTTTTTTATATATAAAAACTTAAATTAAGTATTTACTAGGCTTAGCAAGCGCGAGGTTTATATTATTAAAAATTAGTATTAATAGTTTACTATAGCCTTATAATAATAAGGTATTATTATTAAATAAAAAGTAGCTTTTAATAACTATAAAATATTATTTAAAATAATTTTTATTACTTATATTTAAGCCCCCAAGCTTAAGGGTTAGGCACTTTTTTAAAAAGTATATACTTATTATATTTTTATATATTAATAAGCTTAATACTTTTTTCAAACCTGGGTAGCCTTTTAGCTTGCTAAGTAAGATAATAAATTAATAATATAAGTTTTTTTTTTTACTTTATAATACTTAATTATTAATATTTTATAAATTTATTAAAAAGCATGGGACCTTTAATATAATAATTTATATAATAAAAATAAATAAAATTTATATAATAAAAAAGTAAGTAGTATTATTATTAAAACAGGCTTTAAAAAATAAATAAATTTTAATAAAATATTTAAGTATAATTATTAATTATTAGGTAAAAGTAAAAGCAAAAAGCCCATATAGTTTATTATTTTAAAAACTAATTTTAATAATAATAAGAAAATAAAGTTTAAAAATTTTAGTAATATAATTAATAATATTAAAAATTTTAAGGCAGGCCCTAAATTTTTTAAAAAATATTATTTTACTCCCAAGCTAGTACCTACTTTTTACTTTTTTTTTAAGTTTCTTAGTAAAGTTTTAGATTTTATATAGGAGTTTACTATTTTACCTTACTACTTTTTAAATAAAAAGCTTTTATTATAACCCCTTTTAATTATAATATAAAAAAGTTTAAAAGCCCTAATACTCGCGCTTAATAATTTAAAGGTTTTTTAATTAATAATATATTTTTACTTACTTTATTTTAATATTAATTTTAATAAGCTAGGTTAAGATTTAACCTATTAATATAAATAAGCATTTAAATTAGGGCTTGCCCTTGTTATTACTCCCTTTTTAATTACTTTTTTTTAACTTTTTACTCTTTCCCTTGCCCTACTACTAGCCCCTTAATATATTTTAATAGTATTAATAAAATTTTTAATTTAGTTAAACCTTGCTTTAAACCAAAGGTTTAAGTAGTATAGTTTTTTTTTAAGTATAAAATAATTTTAAGTTTTAAATTTAATAAGTGTAGGTAAGCGCCCTTTTACCTTTAATTATTTTTTTTAAAATTTTTTTTTAATACAGGGATTAGTGCTGTTAATATTAAAATATATATTAATTTAATTTATTTAAATTTTTTTTTAGTTGTAGTTCTTTTTTAATATTTTTTTTTTTAAAAATAAGTCTCCCTTTTTTAAGTTAATTAATAATATTTTTAATTATTAGTATTAAGTATTCTAGGCTCGCAAGCAACACTTAATAAAATAGTAAAAAAAATACTATTTTTAAAATTTAAAAAAAATTAGTTACTTCCGCAAAGTCCTAGGTAATAATTTAGGTTTTAATAAAAATAAAAATATAGGGATAAATACTAATAAAAAAATAGCTATAAATAAAAAGCTTGCCAAGTTTAACAAGGCTAAAAAAAGCTATTAATTAATTAAGGTAGATTTAAATATAAAGCGCTAGGCGGCTTTTACTTTAAGTAGTTTAAAAAACTTAAATATGGTTAAGGCTAGTAATAAAATAGTTTATAATAGTAATAAAGCGTGAGTTAGTTAAGTTTTAATTTTTCTTAAATAAAATAAATAAAATATTAGCAAGCTGCCTGCCGGGTTCTTCCTGGCATGGGTGCTGCTTTTTTTTTATAAAATACTTTCCTTTTAAATATAATAATTTAAAATAATAATAGCAAAGTTATGCTTAGTACCGGTCTTTTTAGCATCCTGCAAAGGTTAGTGTTTTTAGCGTTTATTAATAATTTTTTTTTATTAAACTAATAATTAGGATTAGTAAGTCTTTTTTTAAAGTTTATTTTTTATTTAATTTTAATTTTAAAAATATATACTAAATAGGGTTGCAAGTTTTTATTTATAATATTTTTATTACTAAAATATTACTAGCTTTTAAAGCTCTTGCCTTTTTAACATACTTTTTATTTTTAATAATAAGCTTATTAATAGTAGTACCCTTTTTTACTTAGTTTAAAAATAATCCCTTATTTTTATGCTTATTTTATTTTACTCTTGTTTATATTAATAAGTTAAAATAAAAGGGGGTTAAAGGCTTAATAATATTAATAATTTACTATACCTTAATTAGTTTTATAATTTTTTAGCCTTATTTTTTAAGGGCTTTTTATAGTTATATACTTGCCTAAAGCTTTTTTAAATTATTAACTTTTATATAAATAAGGTATTATTTATTAATAAGATTATAAATAACGCGTTTATTTAATTTAGTAATAATATATATACTAAGTAGGTGTAATTTTAGTACCTTATAAAATTTAAATTACTTAATATTAAATTTTTATAGGTTTTTATTTTTAACTAAAACTTAATTATTTTTTTAAAATAAATAATATTTTACCTTATAGTCACGAATATATTATTACTTAATAATATAAACTAACAAGTACTTATTAATAATAATTTAAGCATGCTATAACTTAAAAATATAATTTTTTATAATAATAGTTTTTATAAATATATTATTTATAAAAAGGCGCGGTTATATACTATATAAAAATTTAAAAAAACTTATACTAGTAATACTATATAATTTAATATATATAATAAATAATACTTAATTTAAGTATTAATTTTATAGTTTTATTAGCTTTTTAAGTAATATTCTTGTAAGTATTAAGCTAAAAATTTTATTTAATTACTTAATATACTTATTTATTTTAGGGTAATATGGTGTAATAACATGGTATTTTATTTTTAATAGTTATATAAAATAAGTAATAACCTTAAATAATAAATTTAAATTATTATTAAATATTAATTCCGCCATAGCCTTATAATAAATAAAAATTTTTTTATATAAAAATCTTGTTACTATTTTATTTTTAATATTAAAAATAATTTTAGTAACTAGCTAGCTTGTTATATAATTAATAACTATAATAATTTATTTATTACTATTAAAAATTACTAGTAGTACCTTAATAAAGTTAATTTTTTATTACTTAAAAAATTATATATTTTTTTTAAATATATAAAATTATATTTTATGCTTTAGCCCTGGTTATAACCTTTATATAACTTAATAAATAAGGTAAGCGTGAATTACATGCTAAATATTTTTTTTTATTATAAGTTATTAAGTATAATTATTAATTATACCTAAAAGGCCTGGATATTTTAAATAGTTATAAAACTTATATATTTTATATACTAAGTTTTTTTAAAAAAGCATTTATAAATATGGTGCCTTTTAACTATTTAATTTAATATATAAAAAAAACATTTTTTATAATATTAAGTTTTACGCCTGGTTAAGGGCCCTAATAAAAATCCTTACTTTTTTATTATATTTAATTTATAAAAAATTTATTATTAAGTAATTAATTATTTTTAAGGTAGGTTATTATTATATTTTTTTAATATTTTTTTTTTATTTTTAGCTAATATAATTATTAATATTAATATTATATGCTTAACCTAAGTATTTACTATTTTTTTATTTTAGTTACTTTAAGTATTAGCAGGGCTATTTTTAATAAAGTTAGGTTTTCAATTAAAAGTATTAAAAATAATAATTTTTACGCCCGGGTAATAATAAATATTTAAATTATATACTTAAAACTTTTTTACTTATTATATTAATTACTTAAAGTAAGATTTTATAATAGCAAGGTACTTAAAACTTTTATAATTAATAATAACTTTAGTTATAATATTATTTTTAAAGTAGTAATTTTATTAATATAATATTTTTTTAATTATAAAAAGCTCCTTTTTTATATTAAGTAATTTTTTTTAATATTATTAAGTTTATAATTATTATAAGTAATAAAATACTAATATCTTTAGTTATTTTATTAATTAAAAATTATGCTAATTACCTACTTTAAGGCGTTTATTTTAATTTTAAAGGGTTTATATAGCTTTATAATTTTAAGTACTAAAATATTAATTAATACCTTTTTTAAGGTAATAAATATAAATTTATATTAAATATTTTATTATACTATATAATACTTTTTTTTACTTAGTAATATTTTTTTTAAAAAAGTTTATATAGCAGTGTAGTAATTTTAATAAAATTTTTAATATATTTTTAGTAATACATGGCAAGGCCTAAAAATTATTAAACTTTATAAATATTTTAAGGTCTTGGCTAATTTTAAATAATATTTAACTTTACTAGTATAGGTTAAGTATATTTATGCCTAATAATATAGCTATAAAACTTTAATTTTTTTATAATAAAGGTATACTTAAAGCCTTTAGTAAATAACTTATTATTTTTAAGGGTTATTATAATTTAATAAAAATATTTTTTATGCTTTTTAATAAAGTTATAAAAAAATAAAATATTATTAAGGTATATAACATAAGTTTTTTTTATATAAGGGGCAAAAACTTAGTTTATTAATATTTAAAAAATAGCTAGGGTGTTACTTAGCCTAAATAATATTATTAAAAATTTATATTTTTTAAAAATAGTATTAAAGGCTATTTTTTAAATTAATACCTTGCTTATCCGCACCTGCTAATATTTTAAAAAAAGGTTAATTTTAAAAAAAATATTAGGCAGGTCCCACAAGGTTAATAAGGTTTTTAATATAGGGGAGTAAATAGCTATTTTTAATAATTTTTTAATTTAATAATTAGTAATTAATATATATACACTATTTACCGCCAGGCTTTAAAATAAAAATAACTAAAAATTTCTAAAAACTAGTAAAAACGCGGATAATACCCTTCTTTAAAAGCTTAATAAATTACTTTTTTAACTTCTTAAGCTTTTCCTAAAAAAGTAAATAAAAAGGTTAGTTAATAAAAAAAATTACTTATATTAATATTATAAACCATATTTTATTTTAAAAAAAGAGTTAGTAAGAGTTTTTTTTTAAACTAATTTATAAACTTATAAGTAATTTTTTTAGCTAATTTAAATACTTTAAATTTTTTTTCCATGCCCTTATTCTAGTTAAAATTAAGGTAAATAATTATAAAAAAGCCTGTTAAGTTTACTTTTATAACAGGTGCTTAGCTTGCTTTGCTAATATAATTTTTAAAAAGGTTTAAATACTATTAATATTAAATTAAGTTTAAATAGGCTTAATAATAAAAAGGTGTTTTTTATTAATAGTAAAAAAATATAGTTTATTAATATTAAAGTTTACCCTTAAAAGGTATTTACGGAGCTAGTTCTTTCCTAAAATAATATTATATTTTAAAATATTTATTTTTTATAAGTAATAAACATACTTTTAATTATTAAGTGTAAGTAGTACTTAAAAGGTTTTATATATTTTTACTTATTATTTATTAATTATAATAACTTTAAGTTTATTAAGCAAGCCCTTTACCTTATATAGTTATAGTAGGTATAAATATTTTTTATTAATAAAAAATTATCCTGCGCCTATATTAATAAAAACTTAAAAATATTTAGTACTAATAAGGTTAATATTAATACTTACTTAGTACTATAAAATATTTTTATTAATAATATATAGCTTAGTTTTAATAACTTAAAAAATAAATAATATTATATAAGGCTTAGGGTCCTCCTGCTTTAGGTTTTTAAAAAAAAATTTTAAAAAATAAATAATAATAGGGGAAATATATTTAAAAGCTTTTATTATTTTAGCTATTAATATTTTTAAATTTAATAGCTAGTCCTATTTTTTAAATAAGGTGGCTTGGAATAATTAGGGCAAAGATACTTATTATTATTATAATTAAAATAAAGGTGGTTATAAATATATTATTCTTTTTAATTAATGTTATTAAAATTTAAATTAGTATTAGGTATAGGGGTAAACTAAAAATTTTATACTTTTTTTTAATTACCTTAATTAGTAGGTTAATAGCCTTAATTATAATTTTTTAGTATAAAATTTTTAGCTAGGGCCCTAACTAAAGTAGTTTTAGTAATACTTAAGTTTATAATATTTAAATTATAATAGTTAAATTTTTTATTAAAATTAAAATTATATAAAAAAATAATTACTAAAGCCTTTTTAAATAAATTTTTTTATATAAAGGCTTTGCTTGTACAAGGTAAAGTATTTAATTATTATTTTAAAAATAATAAAATAATTATAATTATAAGTTTATTTAGTTTAAAATTTAGGTTTAGCCTTATTAATAAAGTTTATAATTTAAATTTTTATAAATATAAGGTATTTAAGCAGGCTAATAATAACCTAAAAGTAATTACTATAGCTTTATACTTTAGTATTATTTTAAGCTATGTTTTAATAATAAAAATAATGTTTTTAAGCACTAAAATACTTTTTAAAATCTTAATAAACCTAATTTTTAAGTTACTTAAGGGTAAAGATTTATTTAAGTATAGTTTTTTAATTTTTTTTAAAACTAGTAAGTATTTTAGCGCTTTTTAACCTAGTTAATAAAAAAATTAATAATAACCAGGACTTTTTTATATTTATTAAAGTTTTAGTTATAAAAAATATATTTATTATAAAAATAATAATTTATATTTTAAATTTATATTTTAACTATAATCAAGTTAATACAGCCTTTATACTTAGTAATACTTTTAAAATTAAAAAATTTTTAGGTAGTTAATTTTTTATTAAATAGCTAATTTTGGGCGTTTTCCTAGCACTTATAAAATAAGTTATTTAAAATAATAAATTAAATAAATAGCCCTTGGGTTTTTTTATTTTAGCTAGTTTATTTTTAAAAAAACTTAACTTTTATATACTATAAGTTATACTATATAATAATTATAAGGTTAGTAAGGTTAATTAGGTTTATAAGGTATTTTATAATAATTAGTTAATTAAAGTTAAATAAAATACTAAAAAAAGTTTTAATAAATTAAAAATTAAATAAAAAACTTAATTAAAATAATTAATATTTTTTTTTTATTTTTTTTAGTAATTTTTATAACATAAGTATTACCCTTGCTTAACACCCTTAATTATTATTCTTACTTTAAAAAGCTAGTAGTAATAATATTTACTATAAAAATTTTTTATATAACTAGGGTTAAGTTATTAATTAAAAAACCTTTAAACTTTTTTATTTATATAATTAAAAATATAATTTTTTAATTAAATATATAAATAAGGTAATAATTCTTATTATTATTAATTATAAAAAAAATCCTAGCTATTTTACTGCCCGAGCATAAAGTTTTTTAAAATAATAATTAAATAAATATTTCTTGCTAGTATTAATAAAAGGGGTTTTTAGGTTAGGTAACTATTAATTATTTTTATTAATATTTTTAATATAGCTCTTAGGCCCCTTAAGAATTTTTTAAGCTTTAATTTTTTTTATATTAAAAAGGTACAAGTAATATTAAGTAATTTATATTATTAATAAACCTTACTATAAATATATTATTAAATAACTTTAATAATTAAGCATGGTAATTACCCTATTACTATATGTAATTAAATTTTATAATATTAAAAAAGCTTATTAATTAAATAACTAAAAACATGCTACTAAATATAATAATACTAGTATTAAAAATTACCTGGCTAATAAGGCTAGGTAATTAAAAAAAATATATAAAAAAAACTAAATATAGAATTATTTAAAGGTTTTTTATTAAGGCCTTTAAGTACTTTATATAGCTTTTATTTAGGGTAATAAGGCCTAAGTATTATTTCTTAAGGCTACTAATATTCCTAGGCCTTGGCATCGCCATGGCTAATAAAGTGGCCTAAGGCATTGACACCAGCAATGAAACCATAATAGTATATTATTTTTAATTAAATAGTTAAACTAAGTGTTAAAACTAAATACTTAAAGTATATTTACACGTGTATTATAATTATTAGTAAAGTAATTAAATATTATACTTATTACTAGCACGCTTTGCCTATAATAACTTAAAAAATAACTTAACTAGCTATGCTTTACTTATAATAAACTATAAATAAAAACTAGTAATTTTTATGCTTAAAAACCTAAAAAAATTAATGTTTTATTTTTTATTAAAAAGCGCTTATATTATTTAAAATAGCTTTATAAAAACTTGCAGGATTATATAAATAAAATATAAAAAAAATAAGCGCTTTACTATAATTAAAAATATTATTTAGTAAAATTTAAGGTTAGAAATAATATCTTGGTATTCTTAAAAAATATTAAGTTAATATATTTAAATAAAAAATTTAACCTAAAGTATAATAAACCCTTTAAAATTAAATTTATTATTAAAAAGTAGGTGTATTAGCTCCGGCTTACTAGTATATATAATTAATTAAAAATTTATTTAATATTTTATATTTTTTTAAAGCTATTTATATAGCAAGATAAGCCTAAGA
>NW_020797891.1:1568681-1588851 GCF_003369625.1 Aspergillus mulundensis | reverse complement strand
TAATAAACCACTAATATTATTAAAAAATTATTAAACTATTACTTAATTACTATTAATTACTTATAGCTTTAAAAAGGGGTGTAAGATTTTTTATTTTATAAGATTTTTAAAATTATACCTAAGGCTATAAGTAAAGTAATTACCTTTTTTATTTTTTTATAAGGTTTTAAGGTTTAATAAACTATAGCTAGACTACCGCTGGCTTGGTATTAAAACTTATTTTAAATTATAATTTAAAATAAAAAACTATATTTATATTAAAGTTAAAGTATTAAAAGCAAGAAAAATCTTTTATTTTTTTWAAAAAAAAAAAAATAACTAGCTACGCGGCAAAGGTTATAATAAAAAACTATTATTTAATATTAGGAGCAGGAGCAGGGGCCTTTATAAGTATTTTTTTATACCTAGTATTTTTTTAAAAAAAAAGGCGTAATAGGCTTGTTTTTTAAAAAAAAATATTAAAGAATTAATAACTATTTTAATTATTATTAAAATAGGCTGGGGGCTGTTTAGTAGCAAGCTAAAAAAATTATATAAGCTTTTAAATAACTAAAATTAATATTTTTATTACCTAAACTTTAGTGCTTATTTTTTTATTATAAGCCTTTATTATTAAATTAACCTAATATATAAATATATTTTAATAATAAATATATTTATTATAGTTAGCAGGATTTATATATTATAAAAAGGTAATATTAGCTTTTATATAAAATAGTAAGGGGAAATAGGTGCCCTTATTATAAATATAATAAAAATAGTTATACTTAATAACTAAATAAATATAGTAATTAAGGCTATTAATTAACTTATTATTTTTACATGCTTAAATATATTTTGCGTATTATAAGTAAACCTATTTTTTATTAATTAATATTTATACTAAAGCTATTTTACTAGTAAACTAGTTAAAAATAAAATATACTTATAAAAAATAAAAGGCCGGAGGCCAGGAAAAAAAAGCCTAAAAAGGTAGTAATATAAAACCTATAATAAAAATATTAATAATAATAGTAGCTAGTATAACGCTAGGTAAAGTAAAAAAAGCAAGCTAGTAAAAGTAGGGGCTATAATTAAATAATAAAATAGTTATTATAAGGTTAAAAGTTAATATATTTAATAAAGTACCGGCGGAGCGCTATTAGTTAGTAACTATTTAAATAAACAAAACTTACTAAATTATTACCTATAACCTTATTATATATTTTAAAGATGCTTATTAAATATAAATTATACTAGTTATTATTATTATTATTACTGCCTAAAAATTAATTAAAATTAAAGTTATTAAACCTAAAGAGGTGTGGTAGCAAATATGCACCGTATGCGTATGTAAAGAGTCTTGAATTCTTAGCTAAGCCGCGGAGTAGCTAAAGTAGCTATAGTTATATGCCTGGGGTAGTAGTACAGGGCAGAACCTATACTTTAAGATATAATTTATAGTGCCGCTATATATCCCCCCTATTAAAAAAGCATAGTATATAAAAAAAAGCTAAACTAGTAATACTAAAAAGAATTTAAGTTAAAGCTAGGCTTAATAAATAAAATATAACTTATAATACTAAGTAATAAAAAAAATTAAAAATACTAAAAAAAATTTAAGTTAAAGCTAGGCTTAACAAATAAAATATAACTTATAATACTAAGTAATAAAAAAAAATAAGTAAAGCTTACAGCCATATAAAAATAAGTAGTAACTAAAACTAAGCTTAATAAATATAAAAAAAAAGTAAAACCGTGTTAAAAAGTGTAATATAAATTTAAAAAATATAAAATAAAGTAAGAAAAAACGGAGTAAGAAAGGGGTATTATAGGTATAAAATAGTATTTAAAGTATAAACTTATAAAAAGTCTAGCTATAAACTAGCTTATTCTTCTTCTTTTTATATTTAAGGTAAGTAATAAAATACTTATATATAATTTATACCTTTATATTATAAAATGCTAGATTAAAAACCTTGCTTTATATATTTTTTAAATAATTAATATAAAATATTTTTTAGGGCTGTAAAAAGCTTTACTACATAAATTATAAATATTATTTTAAATAAATATTTAGGCATGTTTTTAATATACTTAATAATTACTTTAAAAGCCTATTCCTAAGAATAACTAGCCTTTATATTTTTTTATATAAAGTTTAGGTAGTATTTCTTATATAAACTATATAAAGTAATTAAGTAATAATTTAGCTTTACTTATTTTTTCTAAGGTTTTTTAGGGTTAGTAAGCTAATTATATTATAAATATTAATAATATAAAGCTTTTAGGTTATAGCTAAGCTTATTAAGTAAATTATTAAAAAATTTACTAAATTTTTTATTATTTAGTAGCGCGCCACCATAAAAAATACTAAGTATATATTAAAAATAACTAACTAGTTACCTAGTTATTATAATACCGCTAAAGTGTTTAAATACTTAAACTAAGTATTATTTTAAGGTATATTTTATTATAGGGAGCCAGCGCTAAAATTAAAACTAAAAAGTTTAGAATTAAAGGGCCTAAAAAGTGCGGAACTAGCGCTTTTAAAGCCTTGTATACTAAAAAGGTTTTATATAATTTTATAGCATTTATTAAGGTTAGTAAAATATAATTTATTTTATAGTAAATTTCTTGCGTGTACCACTAGATAATACCTTTTATTTTTATAATTATTTATTAGTAATTAATAATATAAACTTTAATATTATACTAGGCCTAGTTAGCTTTACCCTTTAATATATTATACTTATAAAATACCCACTCCGGGCTATAATAAAGAATACTAGTAAATTAATTTTTAAAGGTTAAATATTTTATTAACTTTATAATAACTACTTTTTTATCCCACGTGCCCTAAAGCTAAATAATATATAACTTATTTATATTAACATGTGTTAATATTTTAGGGAAGATTTTTAATAGCATGGTATTAATTTTTGCTTTTTTTCATAGCCTAATAAGTAAGTTTACCTTTTTTATATACTATTTTACTTGCTACTTAATAATTTATTTTACTATTTTTTAATATATAATTTTTAGCATGTTTAAGTTTACTTTTACAAGCTTTAGTGCTATTTTTTAAAGCTTTTTTTTTAAATATCTAATATAATAATTTTTTTTAATTATGCCCAGCCCTGCTTTATTTAAAAGCTAGTAGTTATTAATTTTAAAGTTTTTTAAAGTTATTATTATTACCGTGTACGCGTTAGTAATATAATTAACTTAGTTATTTTTATTAAAAATAATAAAAGTTCTAGCAAAGCCTAGCATGTAGCTAACTTGCCATGTTATTAAAAAATAAGGTATATATTTAAGTAAAAATATTAAATTTAATTTTATATATTTTAGTTTTTTAATATTAGCTTTACCCAGTGTTACTTTATAAATAAAAGGTAATATAATAATTAATAAAAAAAGGCTAGTTTTTTATACTATGTTACCTTGGGCTTTTTTTTAAAGTATTTTATTTAAAATAATTTTTTTTAGCCTAACTTAAAATCTATATTTATATATAATTTTAGGAAAAAAAAAAGCTATGCCTCTTGTGTATTTATAAGGCTTAATTACTTATTTAACTTAAATTTTTAATTATCCAGGTAAGGTAAAAGCGCGGGGTAAAAGTTAGTAATAAAAGATTATATTTTTTAAGTAAAATAAGGTTAACTTTTTAAAAAAGCTATAAGTAAGAAGGAAAACGCAGGAAGAATATTTTCTTAGTATATAATAAAAAAAAATAGTAAAACACGCTTTAAAAGTAAAAAGGCTAAAAAAAATACGGAATAGGAGGATAATTATAAGTAAGATAAAAAGGTAAATACTAAAAAGGGAAATATAAAAAAGGGGACTAATTATAAGTAAAATAATATTAATATTAGCTGCCTAAATACCGCATAAAAAAAAGATCTACAGGACTTAAAATAAAAAACTTAAGATAATATATATATTTTTAAAATAAAAGACCTTTTTTATTTTACTTTCTTTTTATAATATTTACCGCATACCACTCCTTAAACTTTTTTATTAAATTTATAGCGTTTTATAGCTAGGATTTATGGTACTAATAATTATAATAATTTAATTATTTAATATACTTTACTAGGTATTTAGTTTCTCCGCGCTTTACTTTTTTTTTATAATTATTATTTTTAATTTATACTCGCGCTATTTACCTTTTTTTTTAATTTATATAAATAGCCGTGTTATTATTTTCCTAATTTTTTAGGTTAATCCCCTATTATATTTAAGGTAATACTACTTACCGGGTTATTTAACCCTTTTTTATATTAAAATAGGTTTTTACTAACTAAAGCCTTTTTTAAATATATTATAAAGACCACAGGGTGCAGTAGCTATTTTATTAAAAAATTTAATTAATAGGTAAGTGGCCCCACGCGCTTTAGTACTTTAAAAAGGCTATTATATTAATTTAATAACTTTTTATTTAATATATTTTTAACTAAATATTTTTTATAAAGGCAAAGGTATACTAAGTTGCTAACTATAAAAAATATAAAAATATAGTATTTATTATACTACTTTTTTATTAATATTTATACTAGTTTTATAGTATTAGTTATTATTTTATAAGCTATAAAAAATTATTTAACCCCTTTTAGCTATAGGTCAATATTTATTAAAAAGCGTAAATTTATACTATATATAAAATATTAAAAAGTTTTATTTATAGTCGCGTGCCTGGTACTATTATAAATTACTTAAAACTAAGGTAATATATTTAATTATTTAAGGCTAAACTTTAAACCCGCGATAGCATATTATAAATAAGCCTTAATTATTTAATTATTAATTTTTATGGTATTATTACCCTAAAAATACTAGGCTATAATAAATAAACCTTTTATACTAAAATATATAAAAATTTTTAATTATATATTTAAAAAAAACTTAGTATTATAATTTAAGATAATACGTGATAGTAGTCCCTAATTTTTTAATTATAGGTACTTTAATAATATATTAGCCTATTATTTTACAGGCTAGTTATTATAACCTAGGATAGCCATTATATAATATAAAAAATAATTTATAACTAATATAATTATATTAAACTAGCTATTATTTAGTAATATTAAAATTAAATTAATTAATATTATTTTAAATAGCTTAGGTATTACTAGGATGGGTTACAGCGCTTTATATAGTTTATATTTTTTAATTTTTTTTATAAGGTAGTTTAAATAATACTTAATATATTATTTAATCTAATAACTTATATAGTTTATTATAATACCCCCTAGCAGTTTTAGTATTTTATTTATGCCTAAATATTTATTTAAATTATATATAATTTACAGGACCTTACTATATAAAGTAATAAAAATTACTAGCTTATCTTTTAATTTTATATATAAAATACCCTTTAATATTTTAAATAAGAGCTTTACAGGACACTTTAAACTTTTATTTATTTTTAAAACTTTTATTACCTTAAACCATCGCGGGTCTTTTATATAATTATTTTTAGCCTTTTTTTTAAACTTTTTTAATAGTTTTACTTATAACACATGCCAGGCAAAAAATTTTCCTAGCAAGTTTTTTACCTTATTTTTTATATAAAATAGCAAGTAAAATAAAATATTTAGTATAATATATTTTACTAGGCTTGTAATATACTTTTAGGCCTATAATTTATTTAAAATATTAAGTAGCTTTAATTAATTTTAGATTTAATTAATTACTACTAGTTATGCTTAATAAGGTGCTTTTTAAAATATTTACTATTAATAAGTGGTTTATGTATATTACTATTTTTTTACTAAAATTTATAATATACCAGACTTTATAAAATGCTTATATAATACTAGTTACCTTTAGTTTTATTAAGTAATATTACTTCTTGGCGCTTAAAAGTAATTAACTTAAAAATAAAATTAATTATATAATTTTAGGTACTAGTAAACATGTTATATTTTAGGTAAGCAAGGTCTTGTTTAAATTATTATATTTTATATAAAATAATATTACTTTAAATTTTTATTATTTAAAAGTATTTATATTTAAAAATATAACCCTGTTTAAATTATAATATGCTAGTGTAATATAGCCTTTAAAGTATAATTATAAAATTTTAAATACTTTTATTTTTTTAGTATTTAGTTTATTAATTATAGTTTTTTAGGCAAAATTTATTTAGGCTACTTTTTTTTATAGCCCTTTTTTTATTAATAATATTTTATAATTTTATAATAGCTGCACTTTTACTACATAGTTTAAAATATATTAAAAAAATTAATTAATAAGTTTAATATACGTGTTAAGGTCCGCGAGCGTTTTAAAAAACCTTAATTTTAATATAGCTTTTAACTTATTTTTTATTATAATTAGGCTAAGTAATAAAACCTTTTAGTTTAGTAATTATATAATTAAAAAGCCTAAAAAAGTTTTTTTTAAATTTAATATAATTTATAGTTTTGTGTAACGCGTAAAAAACTTATATAAATATATAAGGTATAGCCTAAGGATTTTTAAGAATATTATAAAGTTATTTATATACACTTTTAAAAAAGCGCGTAAGGCATAAAATAAATTATTAATATTTTATTATACATGCGCTATTAAGTTTAAAAATCCTATTATATATACCTTAAAATTTTTTTATTTTTAGTAGCTTATTATACTAGTATGCTAGTAGCTATTTAAATATATAGGCTATTAGTAAAATATAAACTTTTTATTAGCTATATTAATATAGCCATAGCTTATTATAATAATAATAATATTAGCTTATATAAAAATTAAATAAATATTTAAAATTATTTTTTTATTTATTTTCCTAAAATTAATTATAACCTATTATTTAATATTATTTTTTAAAGGTATATATAAACCCAGCATATTTATAGCTAACTTTACTTTTTAGTTTTAATTTAAATTTACTTTATTAACTACCTTTTTAGCTATAAAGACTAAATAACCTAATAAAGTATATATATTTACCTAAGCTAATTAACCTTATATATATAACTTATTAAAAACTTTATTTACCTTTTTTTTATTTAGCTTTAATAGGGAATATTTTTTTAAAAAATGCTTTATATTATTTTCCCAGCTAGGTTTTAGATAAATTTTTATTTAGTAATTTTTTAATATATTAATTATATTTATATTTATTTATACTAAAAAATAAGCTATTATAATTACTTTAAGCTAGCGCATTACCTATTTATTTTTATAAATAATAATACTATTTTTTAACTTTGTTATATTTTTACCTTTTGGTTTAAAAGCTAATAATTTCTAGTTTAATAAGCAAATTATTACTAGGTTTATTATTTTTATTTACTTTTTATTATTTTTAGTATTAGCTGTAAACACGTAATACACCTTAAAATTTTTTATTTTATATAAATTCCCTAAACACGTGTGATAAAAAATAGTAACTAGCTATGTATTTTAGTTTATTACCTATATTTTATTATATATATTTTAAAAGGCTTGTGCAAATAAATATAACTTATTTTACTAAACTAGTTTAAAAATAATATTTTTATTTTTTAGTAAATTAATATACTTATATATACTAATTACCCGCCATAAGTTAGGTAGTATTATAGTTTTTTTATTTATAAAAACTACCTTTAGTACTTTTATTTTATTTAGTTTTAATATTATTACTAATTATAATATTATATTAAAATAAGCTATAATCCTAGCCTTATATTTATTAAAGTTTAGCGTGAATTTATACCTTTTAAGTATATTTAAACCTAAAAGTATATTTACTATAAGACTATTTATTAAATAAGCCTTTATATTAATTTTTATATAAACCTTTTTATTCCCGCATATAGCAGGAAACCTAATAACTAGTATTATAAATTTTATATTTAAAAATCTATTTTTTATACCCTTAATAGGTACTAAAGCGTACTTTTAAATCTTTATTTTAGGTATGTACTTTTTTAGAAACTTTTTATTTATAATTATTAGCGTGTATTTTAAATCCAGGTAAATTATTATAATATAATCCCTAATATATACATGTATAATAAAGTATTTTTATAAATAAAAATACATGCTAAAATTTATTTTTATTACTAAAGGTATTATAAAACAAACCACTAGTAATACTACTTTATTAATTTTAGGAATATTAGCTTTAAAAGCACCCTTAGTTTTAGCTATATATTTAGGTAGGTGCTTATACAGCATGTTTTTTAAAGTTAACCCTATAAAATAATATTAATAATTAATTACTTTTATTAAATATTTTTTTTTATTTATATAGTGCGGACTAAAATCCTGCTTAATATAATATACTTAGTTATTTTAACTATAGCTTGGGAATTCGCCCTTTATATAAGCCTAATTTTAATTATAATTATAAGTATACTAATTTAGGAAATCTTTTACTATTTTTACTTTCTTATAATATACTTTCTAGTACTATTATTTTTTACCCTATTAAAATTACTTATATTCTTACTAGTTTTATAATATTTACTACTATTTATTCACGGGCGGCTATAGCTTAATATATATATACTATTTTCCCTGCTAGGGTGGTAGTTATAAACCTTTTTATATATTACTATAACCTTGCGCGTTTTACAGGTTTTATTATTAGTTAAAGTACTATGCAAAAGTATTTAAAAATAAAAAGGATTAAGCTATTTAAGGCGCCCAGGAATAATTATACCATAAATAATATAGTAAATATTTATAGGGTTAGCTATATTAATACTTAGTAAGGTATTAACTAAAAATAATAAGGTTATTTTATATTATACTAATACTATTACTTTAAAAAAAGCACTAGTAGTTAGGTGTTTTAAAAATTAATTAAACTAATTTATTTATTTTTATTTTAGGATTTTTATAAATTACTTTACTATAAACCCCTCTTATAGCTTGTTTATTATTATTTATAATAAAGTATTTAAACCTTTTTAAGCATGTAAAATTATTAAAAAGTTTATAATACCCTTCTTGCATTACTTTAAAAGTAATAATACTATATTAATATATTATATTATTAACACGCGGTTACACATATTATTTAAGATATAGTATATTAAGTTAAGCCTTTTATAAACTTAATTAAATAGTATTTAAAACCTGGTTTCCAAGGCTGTGTACTAGTTTAATATATTTTATAAATAAATTTAACCGCGATATATTATATTAGTTAATTTATTATTATACTAACCTAAAGCTTTTTTTTAAAACATGTTTTAATATTACGTGCTAGCTATTATATAAACCTTATTTTTATTATTACCTAAAAATATTTTATAAATAGGTGTATTAATTAATAATATATAAATTTATTTTTATTTACTATATTTTTAAAGCTATATTTAGCGGGTATATTTAAAAAAAATTATATTAGCAGCCCTTTATTTAGGATCCTAGGGTTGCCTATTTTTATTTTTTAAGTAATATTATTTACTTTTATATTTATTAGGATTTTTATTACGCTTGTTACTATTATTATGCTAATTATTATTATTTAGTAATAAATTACTATTATTGTTTAGGTTGCCTTTTAGTCTTTTATAATATTTTTTTTAAACATGTTACTTTTACGCCTTTTACTTTTCCTGCTATAAATAATTTAGCCTGGCTTGTTCTTTATAATAAGCTTTTTTATTTTTTAGTTTTTACTTACATTATTATTTAGTCTTTTATTTTTTAATAAAACAGGGTAAAACTACTTTTAATATATAATTAATTATATTATTAATTAACTTTTATAAAGCAAAAATTTATATATTTATAAATATTATATCCCCTGTGGCTAGTTATTAACTATTTCCAGGCTATTTACCTAGTTTTACTAGCCTTTTATTTTTTTTATTCTTGCCTCTTGCTTTTTCGCGATATAGTTTTTTAAATATTTTAATAGTTAGTTTGCTTTTATTTACTTTATGTAAGTAAAAGGTCTTGCAGGTATAGGTGCTATAAATAAATTTATTAAAGGCCTAAATTAAAAAGGGGGGTATTAAAATTATATAGGTAAAATAAAGTTTAATTTAAACCTTATATATAAACTAACTAGTTAAAAATAATAAAAAATGTTATCCAGTGTTCCAGGAAGTAAAATTTTAGGCTATTATTTAATTTATAATTTTAAACTTTTAGTTTATTATTTAACTTCTAGCTTTAAAGGTTCCGGCTGCTTAACTAGTTAGGAATAAATATTATTTAGTATTTTAAAAAGCAGGGTTCTAGTTTATTATTTAGCTTGTGGTTTTAAAGATCCTAGTTTCTTTTATTTATAAGGTAAATTAATAAGTTAGTTAAAGTTATAATTTAATTATTTTAAATAATATTATAATACTTTATTTAACTCCCTTAGTTTTACTTATTATTTTACTAGTAAACTTATACCTAAAGAAGGCAAAGGGGTAAATAAAAAATAACTTTATATTAGTAAAGGTGTAGGGCCTTTTAATAAAGTATGATATTATTTTAAACTAGGTAAAGCTAGTAAAAGTAATAAAAATATATATAATAATTTAAAAATTAATAATATATTTAGTTTAGTAGCTATTTATTTAATAATTACTAGCACTATTATTACTTTTAAAGTAGCTAAAATAATAGCTTTAATATTTTTTATTAGTAAAATAAATAGTAGGTTAGCTATTTACTAAATAAAATAGGAATTATATAAAACTTATTTAGGTTTTTTTTATAAAAAATTTTAAAGCTATATTAGATATTTTAACATTTTTAATTACCTAATTTAATAAAAAAGGCAAAGGCGGGGCTTGTTATTTTTAAGTACTATTTTTTATAACTTATTTTAGTAAGGCTATAAAACCTGCTAAAAATTAATTTTTTTATATATAGGCGCTGCCACGTTCTTAGCTTATTTATATTTAATTTTAATAAATTTTTTTAGTTAGGTACTAAACTTAATTAGCTTAGTTATATATATAATAGTGTTTTTATTTTTATTTTTAAGCTTTAGTATTATAGGTGGTTTTAAGGTTTTAGGTTTTATTTTTTAAACTATTTTATTTTATTACCTTTATAGCTATAAAATAAACTATATAATTACATGTTATTTTTAATAAGCGCGTGTTGTAATACAGCGTAATTACTTTATAAAAAAAGCTAACCTTTAGTTAATTATAAAAAATAAAAACAGGAAATATAAAAAAATTTATAAAATATATAAAAAATAGCAAGAGGTGGAAAAGAAGTATTTATAATTTTTTAATTATAATTTAAAAGTTATAGGGTTATAGCGTTTAGTAAGGGTAAATACTTTTTATTAAAAATAACTATTTAATAATAATAAATAGCATAAGTTATTAATTACTAAAAATATTTTTTAATAGCTAGTTAAAGTAGTTTCCTAACTTTATTAAAAAAAAATCAAGACCTTGTTATATTATAACATGCTACTATTTATAGTAATAAATATACACTATATATATATATAAAGAGTTTTAAATTCTTAGCTAAGCTATAAAGTGGCTAAAGTAGCTATAGTCACATGCCTAGGGCAGTAGTACAGGGTAAAACCCGTACTCCGGGATGTGGCTTGTAGTGCCGCCACAAGAGGGATAGGTGTAAAAAAAAAATTAAAAATATTAAAAACTTTTAAAGTTAGTAAAAACATTATATTAAAGGGGTTTTATAACTATACCATAGTAGGAATATAAGGGGCAAAGGCAGGGGTATTTTAAATTATTATAATTATAGTAAGGCGCTTTTTTTTACTTGTTAAAAAGCTAGGGCAGCACCTAAAAAAACTTTTTTTTTAATTATAATAAAAAAGGCAATTTTTTATTTAATAAAAAATGTAATAAGTTTAAAAGTTTATAAAATTATAAATTATATTATAATTTATACTTTTTTACTAGGTATTATTAAAGCACCGCCTTTTTTTTAATTATAAATAAATATTATATTTTATTTAAAGCGCTATAAATAATAAAAGTAAAATACTAAATTTAATATATTAAATAATACTTTAATAAAGTTAAAAATAATAATAATAAAGCTATGTTTAATATTAATAGTAATAATAATAATAGTATTTTATTTTTATTTTTTTTTTAATTTAGCAGCAGGTCGCGGACAACCCTTTAATTAAAAAAAAAATTATTAAGGCTAATATTTTTTTATTTAATATTACTAAAGCTAACTTATTATTAATTTAAAATTAATATTTTAAGTAACCTAAGCTTTAGTTTTAGGCTATTAAGGGCTTAATATATTTTATTATTATATTAAATTATATAACTTAACTAGGTTATTAATATTTAGGGTTTTAGCTACTAGTTAAATAAGGCTAAAATAAGCCCTAAGTATAGGTTAAAGTAAAAACCCGTGTATAAAGTATTTAAACCTATATTTACTTTTTAATTAAAAATAGCTTAAGCGTAGCTTAAAGGTTTATAAAAATAGTCTTAAGGCTAGCCTTTTTTTTAGATTTTTAAGTAACTTTTTTAATATTATTTAGCGGGGTTTAAAATACTCTATTTTTATTAGTTAGATTCCTTTATTAATATCTTTATTATTAGTAGAGATCTTCGAGACTTGTCGGTCTTACATAATCTTAATTAAAAAAGGGCTAAGTTATTACACCCACAAGTGCCAAGCCCTAATAAAATAAAAAAATTAATAAAATAAAAGTTATGGTAATGTTAACCCGCCATGCAGTAATAATATTACTACTATTTTAATAATATATTTAAGGCTAACGCCCTAATAAAGAATAGTTAGCTAAAAATTAGTTTTTATATATTCTAGGCCTTAAGATTTAATATTAATCCCTTATTAAATAGCCCTTTTAATACTTTGTTTTATACCTGGTTAGCCTACTCAAGGTTTTCACATTTCCTATAATAATATAAAAAATTAATATTTTTAATTTTTAATTACCTAAGTACTATAATACTTACTAGGTTAGTTAGGCTTTTTAATAAATATTTAAATAGCTTAAAAAACTAGTTACTAAGCTATTTATTTATATTTATATTATTTTTATTTTTATAAAGCTAGCAATAAATAAAGATTAATAAGTAATTTATTTTTATAATAAATATTTTAAAATATACTAGGCCTACACTTACTAGCTTAAAAGTAATTATAAAAATATTATTAAATAATTTATATAGTTTATATAAAACTATTATAAAGTTACTTTAAAGTTTTTATTTAATAATAATCAACCTACTTTTAGTAATAATATTCCTAATTTTACTACCTTTAAAAGTATTTTTTAAAACTAGTTTACTTTATACTTTTTATTTTAAAATAGTATAGCTAAGTGCTCCGGAGGCATTTTAATTTAAAAAGCTAAAATAATAACTTTATATAAAAATATTTTACTTAATATATAGCCCTGGGTTATAAAAGTAATAGTTTATATTAGTAATTAAATTTTTATTAAAGTTATTAATTAAATAACTTTATAAAAAAACTTACTAGTAAAAAGCCTTATATTTTAGGTATTTAAATTATTAAGTATTTTTTTAGGCAAGAAGATTCTAGGAAAAAGGCCTTTATAAAATAAAGCTAAAAGCCTTACTTAAATATCTTATAAGTTATTAAGCCTTAAATATTTAGTAAATCTGGTTTCCTTAAAATTAGTATGTTAAAGCTTATAAAAATATTATTTTTAATAAATCCTGGCTTTATAATCTATAAGAATAATTTTTTATTATTAATATTTAAATTAAATTTTTAAATTATTAATTACGGTTTTTAAACCGCCCTCTCGCCGCCATATTATTAAAAATATAAACTTAAATTTAAACTTTACTAATTTTTTTTTTAAAAAAAATAAGGGTATTTTAATAATAAGTAAGCCAAGGGTAGTAAAAATATTTAAAAATAAAAGTATTAAAAAAATAAAAATAAAAAAATCTAAATATAAGGTCACACCTAGGCCTAATTCTAGTAAAAATAAGGCCTTTAATTTATTAAAAAGGTTTTTACCTTTTTTTACTTTAAAACCTTACCACTATAAAACTTTTATATAAAAATTAATATTAGCTAGTTTTTTTAATAAGCTATTATAGCCTTTATAATAGGTTACATGCTTTTAAACTTAAAAAAATTTATTTTTAAACCTAGCTAGTTAATAATTATTATAAAAAATAAAATAAGCCCACTTTTAAACTCCTATTTATTTTATTACTAAAAATATAAGAAAAGGTAAAAAACCAAGAATTAAACCTGTTATTTTTTTAAATAATTAATTAAATAAAGGCTAGTACCTTAAAAGAATTAAAAAAAACTTTAAGTTTTATGTGAGTATTTTAATAAGTTATATAAGCTATATTATTACTATAATTATTTTTAATTTTACTTTTTATAACTATATATAATTTAGCTTTTCCGCTTTTTATTAAAACCCTAAAAAAATACCTTTATTAAAATAAATTACTATCTTCTTTCAAGCACTAGAAGAACCTTAAAAATTATTTTTTTAAAAATATATTTTTTAAAGCTATTAACCTTAAATTAAATAAACTTAAAAAAATAAAAGCATAAAAAATAATTAATAAATAAAAAGCAGGTTTAAATAAGCTAATCCCCCTATTATAAGTATTTATATATAAGTTTAATATAAATAGCTACTTTTTTAAGGCTAAAGCTTAAATTTATATATATAAAGATTTTAAACTAGTTAATTATAAAAATAATTAAGTAGTTATAGCCTTTACCTATTTTTTAAGTTATTATAATACTTATTATTTTTTTAATATAAATATAAGGTAATATAATGCTATTAATACCTTTTTTAATATAAGACTTAATAAGCTTATATACCTTTAATTTTTAAATAACCGCAAGCAAGAAAAAAAGCTTTTAAAAGCTTTTAAAGCTATTTATAGTTTTAAAAAGTTTTCCTACCTTTAGTAATATTATCACCACTATGGTGTTGCAACTGCGTAATGTTGCAATAACGCAATCCGGCGGCCTGAGGCCGCCGGGCGGAGGAACTTTAGTGTTAAACTAGCCGCGTGCCAAGGCAGCAGCTAGTTATATAATATATAAAATATTAAGTTTAACTTTAAACTTTAACTTAAAAAAATTAGTAATTAGTTCCTATTATAAATATATAATACCTTTTTTATTATAATAATTTATGTTTTTTTAAGCTTATTGTAGTATATAAACATGACTTATAATTTTAATTATTTTTTTTTTTAAAAAAAAACCTATTTTATATAATAGCTAGGTAATAAACTTAATTCCAGGGGCTAATAAATAATATTTTAAAAAAGTAATTATAAACCCTAACTTAATAATTAACTAATATACTTAAAAAAAATTTATAAACTTTTAATTAAAAAATTTTAAGGGCGCCCCTGCTACTAAATCCTAAATTATATAAAAAATATTAAAATATAAAGCACCCACCCAGGGGTAAAAAAATAAAAATAGTAAAAAAATTACTAAGAAACTACAGGTAATGCTAAAAGTAATTTTAATAAAAAAAAAAAAATTATAAAAATAAGAATATTATAAAAAAAAAAAAATATTAATAAATTTATGCTTAAATTAAAAAGGCACGCTAATAAATTACAAGGGCTAAAGCTAAATAATAAATATATAATATACTTATTTAATTTATTAAGTAATTAATAGTCCCTTGCTAAATAAATTTTAATAACCTTATAATTTTAAAAAAAATTACTAGAGGGATTGCAGTAATAATAATATAATTTAAAAAGGACTTTTTAAAAAAGTTATTATTTATAAAACTATACTAAGTAAATAATATTAAAAAATTTAATAATTAAAAGTTAAATATAAAAATATACTTTAAAACCTTTTTAACCTATTACTTAAATAATAGCTATAAAATATTTTAATTTATTAAATTTTTAATAAAGAACCACAGGCGGGAATAATTTAATATTTATAAAGTAAAAATTATATTTACCTAAAAAGAATTTTTTAACATGCTAGTTAAAATAATTAATAACAAGATAGTGCTAGTTAATAACTTGTTAATTAAGTAGGGTAACGTAAAGTAATAACCATAATAAATTATTAAATAATTTACGTAGTTATTAAACTAAATTAAAAAATACTTACCCTATAAGTATAATAATAATTAGCGCCGAGGACACCTATACTAAAAAATTTTAAAAAATATATAAAAAAAGTTTTTTATTTATAAATACCAAGAACTAAAGCGCTATAATAACTATGTATTATATTTAATAAGTATTAAAAATAATATACTTAAGTAAAAAAAAATAATTATAAAAAAAAAAAAAGTTTTTTAACTAAACTTATATAAAACTACTAGTAACCAAAGTTAAGGCGCTTTTTATTATTAAAAAAGTATAAAAATAAATACTAGTATAAAATAACCTAATAATTTAAATAATTTTTTATTTATAAAAAAGCTATACCTAGGTAAATACTTAAACTATAACTATGCTAAATACTTTAAGTAATATTACTAGTTACTAGGCGGAGGTTAGAAAAAAAAACACCTTTATAATAGTAACCTTTAAGTAAATTTAGTAATATAAAAAATATAAAACCTTAAAGCTTTACRCGGTATAAGCTTTAAGGGTTTATATAAAATAAAAAAATACGCCACGGGCCTAGGTAATCCAGGTAAAAATAAAAAAAAAATAAAAAATAATAATATATAAGGGTTTTTATTAATTTTAAAATAAAAGTAAATTTTATAAACTAGCGCTGGGCAAAGTTTTACCTAATATAAAATAAAGGGTTAGCTTATAAAGTACGCGTGGTTAATAGCCATATAGTAATATTTTATAAAAGGTATATACTTATAGTTTATACAAAAAATTTTATATATAATATACGGCATTATTAATAAAACTTTAAAATTATTAATATTAATAGTTATAATATAATTTTAGGATTTTTATGGCTGCTAGCCGCAATGCTTATTTTAAATTAATAAATTAAAAACTAGACATATAATTAGAAAGTAAAGTATAATTTTAAATACTTATAATATATAATAATAGCATAAAAATACGCCGTAAAAATTGCTATAAAAGTTAAAGTACTTTTAATATAAATTTTTAAGTAAAAAGACTATATTATAATACACCTTAATAAGGTAAAGGTTAAAAAAATCCCGCTACCTAAATAATATTATAAATATATAAATATATTTTTTAAAGTAAAAGTAAATATTTTTATATTTTATTATTTTTATAATTATATAATTAAGTTATAACCCGGTACTAAGCCTTTAAGTAAGTATATTTACTTATTATTTTTAAAAAAGCTTAAAATTCTACGCGAATATATTAAAAAAGTTTTTAAAAAAAACTAAATATATTTATTAAAAAGCCCCGCGGGAGCTCCAGTATTATTTATATTAAAAAAAAATAATAGCCTATGTTTTTACGTAAATTATTAAGGCCTAAATATTATTATAATTAAAAATATATACTTACTACCACTGCTTAACGCGACCCTTAATTATTTAAAAATAGGGAAAATTTTTACGCAGCTAAATTTATAAAACATGTATTATAAACTTTAAATTTATAAGAAAAATAAGTAAAAAATAGTGTTTAAAATATAATTTAAACTTTATAAATACTAAGTTATACTATTTAGGCTGGTAAATACACTAGTAATATTTTAATTTTATATAAACCGCGCCCTAGCTAGGCTAATTAATATAATTTATATTACTTATTTAAATAATATTATTATTTTTTTAAAAAATAAAAAAAAACATAAATAATATATATAAATAGTCCTTAAAAGACTACACAATTTTAAGCTATATATAAAAGTTAGTAAATACTTATTTTATATTAAAAAAATTAACTTTTTAGGCTTTATTATAACTATTAATAAAATTAAAATAAAATTAAAAAAAGTTTAAACTATTATAAAGTGGCTAATACTAAAAAATATAAAAAAAGTAGTATTTTTTTTTAGGATTTTGCGGCTTTTATTAAAGGTTTATTAAAAATTATAACTAAGTTGCGGTAGTGCTATTTAACCTTATAAAACTTAATATAATTATAAAATACTTACTAAAGAAAAAGGCCCTAAAGGCATTTAATATATTATATTTTAAATTTATAAAATAGTTATTATTATAATACTTTAACTTAAAATTACGCATATAATTATAAACTAATACCTTAGGGTATATTATTACTAGGGTATTATTTTAATTAGTAAAAAATATATAATAGCACCTAATTACCTTTTAATTTTATAAATTAAAAAACGCGAAAACCTAGTATAAAACCCATAACTTTAAAATACTTATAATTATAAAATACTTTTAAGTCTAGAAATATTACTTTAAGGGTAGTAAATTCCTTATTAAGGTACTTATAAATTATAATAATTTATAATAATTTATAATAACTAAAAATTTAATAAAAAAACAAGCGCGATGGGCTAAAAAACTTATAATTTTTAACTTTATTATTAAATACTACCCGGGGGCAAAAAACCCGGTAAATACTTTAAGTAAAAAAGTAAATTATATTTTTAAAAAAAAAAAAAAAAGCTATAGGCAGGATAGTTTTTTATAAATTATAAAAGTAAYTAAATAACTAATTATTATTATACCTAAAGTTTAAATTATAACTTAATATATAAGCTATTATGGTAAATAAGGACCTATATGTAAATAAATTATAATTAAGTATTATAAAATTACTTTAGGTGGCCTAAAAATATAATAAAAAATCTAAAAAAATAAGAAATAACCTTGCAAATTTAAACTATAAAAAAATTTTAAGTATTAAAAAATAATAAATAATAGCTTGCTATACTTTAAAAACTAAGTTTATATGTTAAAGTTAATGGCACTTTATAAAAAAATTATAAAAGTAAACTATAATAAGCCTTAAGGTAAATATTAAGGTATTAATATAACTATTATAAATATTTTTTAAAGGTACTATTAGCTAGACATAACCAAGCATATTAAAAAATATATTAAAAAGTGTAATAAGTATTAATAAATCATGGTTTATAAGTATAAATTATATAAATTATTAAAATTATTAAGCCTATTAAGGGCACCTATAAAATAGATTAATATAAACTTTATTACTAGTTTACTACTTATAAAGTATAATAAGCGTGTATATAACGCTGTTTTAATAATAGTTAAAATATATATTAAATTTATATAATACATTTTATGCTTAAAAAATATTAACATGGAATAACTTGTAAATACCCTTATAAATAATATTTTTTACTTTATTAATATATTAAAAAACATAATTAGCAACCGCGAAAGTTTTTTTTATTAATATATTTTAGGCTATACTAAGCTACTACCTGGGCGTAAAATAAAAACTATTTACTATATATTACCTGYAAATAAATAGCTAAATTAAAAGGTAAAACCAAGTTTTTAAATACTACCTTTATATTTATATTAACTAGTATTAAAATAATTAGCCACGGTAAATTAAAATAGTATAATTTATAAATAATAACACGCACAAGCGGTTTATAGGTTATATACTTACTAAAGCTTTTATAAATTTAAAGGTAATTATGCGTATTAATATTAAAAGGCCTAACTAGGTATTAAAAATTAAACTTTAAAAAGCTATAAAGTTTAAGAAAATCCGCGCGAATTTAAAAAAGCAATTATAAAAGTTAAAAAAAGCTATAGTAGTTTAATATAATAAAAAGTATAAGAAAATAAGCTTTAAAATTAATAACCATATTATACTTTGCATAAAAAATATTAAGTTAGCAAGACTAAATTATAAATTAAGTAAGATACTTATTAGCCTGTTTTTAATAATTATAAAATAGGAAAAATAGTCCTATAAGCTACTACTTTTATTAAATATATAATAATTACATAATATTTTTTATATTATACTTTTAAAACCTTACCGCGGTAACCTATTTCAAGCGCTAAATATTAGCCCTATACTAGTAAATAGTAAGAAAAAATACTTTATTAAAAAATTTTTTAATATTTATAAATTTAAGGGCAAGGTATAATACCTTGTGAAATAACAGGGATAAAATAATATAAAAAATAATATATAAAAACCAAAGGCTTATATAGCCAAAACTACGGCACTTAAAAATTTTAAGAAAATTTATAAAAATAAATTGCGTAAAGCAAAAAAATGCTAAATATAAATATTTATGTTTATAACCTACACGCACTTATAAAAAAAAAAATATATATTATTTTTATTAATTAGCGGCGCCCGCAGGGCCTTTTAACAAAAAAAAAAAA
>NW_020797891.1:1567358-1568476 GCF_003369625.1 Aspergillus mulundensis | reverse complement strand
AAAAAAAAACTTAAACAAGCGGCTAAGCCGCGCGGCGCGCAGCACTTAATATATATAAAATAAAAACCAAGCCCACAAGGGCGCTAATACTAATACTTAATATAAAAGCAACCTTAATAAAAATCCTTAAAAGTGCTAAAGCGCAGTAGACCCCGCACTAAAAGTAATAAAAATTTATAAAAAAAATTAGTAATATAATATAGTATAAACTAAAATATATAAACATATGCTTAATAGCTAAAGCTACACTAGTATAAAAAAAAATTATAGCTACTAAAGTAGCGCTAAATAAAGATTTAAAAACTAGAAAAAAAACTATTATAATAAATTAATAAACTAAAATATAATAATACTATAGGAAGGGAACTAACTTATATAATAAATTATTATTTTTATTAAGGGGGGCACTAACCTACAAAGTAAAGTTAAATATAAATATAATAATATTTATGGGGTTAACTACCTATATATTATTAGCCATGGTGGTTTACTTAATAACTACTTTAAATACTTAATAAGTTACTTTTAAAGTAGTAAGGTTTTTATAAGCTCGTGGATTATTAGCTCCTATATGTATAATATTAATAGTATTAAAAATATTTTATAATTAATTACCTATTAAGGTAATATTAATAGCTATATACTTTAAAAATGCCCTTTTTATATTATAATAAAACTAGCACTTTTTACCCCCCACATGGTTATAGGTAAGGGCTTTTATTATAATATTAATAATAAATATATTTTTATTATAGCATCCCGCGGTAGCAACGCATATAATATATTATAAAATATAAAAATTAAGTAGCAAAGCTATAAAGCCTGGGGGCGGCAGGGGGAGAATATTAATAAAAGCCTTATTAGCGGGGGTGGTAGGGGTAGTAGCAGGGGTAATAATAATAATAATAGTAATAAGGGCACGCAAGTATTAAAATTAAGTTATTTTAATAGCTAGTATATTAATAGTTATTAATATATAAGTAAAGGGCAGGAAAATATAATTTTATATATTAAAGGTAAAATAAAAAGTAAAGGCTAAAACCAAGGCTTAACTACTATAATAAAAAAATATAAAATAAAACATTATAATAAAATAAATAATTATTAATAATAATATT
>NW_020797891.1:1534638-1566958 GCF_003369625.1 Aspergillus mulundensis | reverse complement strand
ATAAATTACATGTAAACTATAATACTTTATAAACCTAAAAATAGCTTATTTTATAGCGCTTAATAAGATTTATAATTTAAATTATATTTTATAAAATATAAATATAAATTTATAAATTACAAGGGCGTGATTACTTAAAAAAAGAAAGTATTATTATTACTGCTATAGTATTATAACTATATAATATTATAATAATATAATCCAGCAGCCTAAGGCCACCAGGCAAAGAAATTTTAGCGCTAAATTAGTCACGTGCTAAGGTAGTAGCTAGTTATATAATATATAAAATACCAAGTTTAACTTTAAACTTTAACTTAGAAGAATTAGTAATTAGTTCCTACTATAAATATATAACACCTTTCCTATTACAGTAATTCATGTTCTCCTAAGCTCACCGCAGTATACAAACGCGACTCACAAGTAACTTAATTTAGTTATTACCTTATATAAATTTAGCTTTACTATAGTGCCTAAAAATACCTTTTTATTAATAAGCTAATAATTCTTTTAGTATATATAAATAATCTTATTTTTATAAACCTTTTTACTAAGCAAGGCCGCTTTATAATAATTATTTTTAAAAAAGAATTTTAATAAAGTACAAGCTTTAGTATTTTAATAAAGCTAAATAATTTTTAAAAATTTAATTTTTTTTAAATAAGCTTTAGCGCAAGCTTTAGCTTTTTTAAAACTTTTATATTAAAGCTATTATAAATTAATTTTACTTAAATATTATAGTTTAATTACCTTTTACCCTGCTTTTATTACCTAGCAAGCTTTATTTAAACTTTAATATAATTACCTTTAAAAATATTAAAAAAATAAGGTTAAAAATTAAATTTATTAAATATGTTAGTACCCTTACTTATTTAAATATTTTTTATATAATAAGTTACTTATTAAAATACCTTATTAATCCTATAAATTATTATTAATATATAGTAAATTAACTTATTTTTTATTTTTATAATATATAATTTCTTGCTTTTAAATACTCCGGTTTAAATAACTTTAAAAATAAGGTTTTTATTAAAAAATATAAAATTTATAAGTTATACTTTAATATAATATTTATAAATTACTTTAATTAATTTTTTAATATAAGTTATATTTATAAGCTATACAAGGGCTTAATTAAATAAAAGGCTATAAAGTAATATTTAATTACTATTTTTATTATTAAAGCTAAATTACTTGCTTTTATTAAGGCCTTTAAAATAACTTACTAGTAATAAAAAGTTTTTAAAATTATATAATTTAATTTTTAATACTAGCTCTTAATTTAATATAATTGTCGCAGGTTCACGATCTGAAGGGTTTGTAATATTATTGATTGATTGTTTATGAAGGCTAGCTAGGTCTTAATAAAGGAAAGGGGTCAAGGGCGGTAGCCAATAGTAGTATTATGCTAGTTAGTGGCTAATATTAACAAGTTCCCCGTAATAAAAAGGCGGATGCCCTTATTTATTAATAAAAAACGCTAGGTTTAGCACAAAACAAAGGAAAAGGAGACTTAAAGGCTTAAGCAAAAGCAGTATAATAGTAAAAACTAAAAATATATGTGCTTAGCCAGTAATAAAAGTAGAAAATAAAATGCAAAAGTAAAATAAAGACTAAGATGCCTAATTTAATCTTAATCTTTTTAATATTAAATATAGCATATTTATAAAAACCTCCAGTACCTAATTATTTATTTAACAGGTTATATTAATAGTAGTATAAGTACATCTTTAGGCTTTTAATAAAACCCGCACGGCCTTATAAATAATAAGGTATTTTTTTAATATATTTAATACTATATTATAGTTAATTAATAATAAATTAAGATTTTACGTGCTAAAATAAAGTAAAATATTATAATTAACCAAGTTTTAAGTAATATAAACCAAGGCTATTAGATAAAGCAAGAACTAGGTTTTAAATAATATTATTAATAAAGTTTAATAAAGTGTAGTTAGCAAAGGCGTGATATAAGTATTTTAAGTATTAAATAATTTACAGGCTTAAAAGCTATTAAGTAATAAAGTAGTTATTAGCTTTTTAATAAAAAAAGTAGGTGGGAGTATTAAAGCACGGGCTAATAAAGTTAAATATATAGTAAAAGTTTTAAAAAATAATATAATAAGTATATTTAAAGTAATTTTCTTTTATAAGGCAGCAGGAGCGGCCGGAGTTTTTAAAATTTTAAAAAATACTTATACTAATACCCAAGGGACTAGCGCTGTTAATTTATTAGCTAGCTTTTAGCTAGTAGTAAAAGTTAGTTTATTAGCTAGCTTTTAGCTAGTAATAAAAGTTAGCTTATTAAATTTAATAAAAATAAAATTTAGCGCTTTTTTAAGCCTTTACTTTCTTTACTTAATTATTAATACTATTATTATTAAAATAGCAGGAGGGATTAAAGTATTTTTTTATTAATTAATAGGCTACATGGGTAATTATAGTTTACTAAAAATTATAAAGCCTAGTTTTAATTATTATAAGTAAGAACTTAGGCTTTATTACAAGCCTAAACTAAATATACTAGCTAGCTTATATAAAGGGGTAATAGGCTTGTTTTAAGGGGTAAAAAAATTTAATAATTTTTAACTACTAGTAAATAATATATTAATAGTTTAAATATTTTTTTACTTATTAATAAACAGGTTTTAGGCCGCGGTGTTCTAAATATCCTTAATATTAAAAATAGGCTTATTTAGTACTATTTTTGCTTTTAAAGGACTTTATTAATCCGCGGCTTTATATAGTTTTTTTTAAAATATTAATAACCTTTTCCCTTTTTAAAAGTGGTTTAAGGCAGCCTAGTATTTTTACTTTTAAGTTATTTATTTTAAATACTCGGGAGCCATTAGGCTAACTATTATTATTATTTATAATATTTTTATTAAAAATCTTATTTTTAAAGTTTTTATTAAAGTTAAAGTTATTTTTTAAGTTTTTTATATTAGTGTTATTCTTAAACTTTATTATAGTTAATTTAGACTTTTTAATTAATTTTAATTTATAATTATTAGCGCGCTTTATTAGTGTACCTTTAACTATTAATTTTAGTTTTTAATATTTTTTTACTCTCCTAGCTTTTAAAGCTAGGAGATCCTAGTTTATTATGATTTATTATTAATAGGCCTTTATTTTTACTATATTAAGTTTTTTAAAAACTAGCAATAGGTATGTTTTAAATAAAGGGTTTAGTAAATCTTAGCCCGCTGTTTAATAAAAATTATAAGTAGTTAAATTATTTAAAAGTAAACGGTATAAATAGCTACCTCCTGTAGCTTGGGTAAATTTATTATAATTTATTTTTTTTAATTTATGTGGCTAGGCCTTTTCCTAGGGGGATAATATAAATAAAAAAGTTTAAAATATAATAACTTATTATAATAATTAAAAATAATAATTAAGTATTATTAACTTTAATAATCTTTACAGGGTGTAATCTTAGCCTGGTAATAAAATTAAATATAAAATTTAAGTTTAATAAGCCTAGTAAAACTATATTTTTTTAATTTTTATATTTTAGTAAATACTAGGTCTTTATTATATAAAACTATTTACTTATAATATATAAGGAACCAGTATTCCTTGCATGTGTAAATTTATATTATTAGGCTAATAAGTACTTTTTTTACTTTAAAATCCCTATTAAAATTAAAATTATATAGGTATTTTTTATGCCTGAATAACCTATTTATCACGTGAATAATAAAAAATACCCTAAGATTTAAAACTTGTGTTTTTTTTAAAAAAAAGCTATAAATTTTAAAATTTTTAATTTATTTATCTAGTGTAATTACAAGCTTTCTCCCTACCTTTAGGTTATTTAAATTTATCTTGCTATTAACTGCCCGTGTTTACAAGTAGTTATTACTATTATTATTATATGTTTAATATATTAAAAAGTAATTATAGTAATTATATTACTTTTAGCAGTATTTTACACAGCTTTTTTTTATTTTTTTTTTATTTTTTTTATTAATAATAATAATATAATCTTATTTCTAGATTACCCTAAGTTCTTCCATGGTTAGTAAAGATAAGAAAAAAAAAGCTCTAAAAGAAAGAAATTACTAAAGTAAAAAAAAAGCTTGTTTAAAAAAGGTTTAAAAAAGGTAATAAGTTATATTACTTACTAAAGTAAAAATTAGGAGGCTTTATTTAGGCTTACCTTGCTAAAATAAAAAAAGGCCTTATTTAAAAAAGGTAATAACTTATACTAAAATAAAAAAAAGCTTAAATAAATAAGAAAAAAGCTTAAAAAAAGCAGTTTTAATTACTAAAGTAAATATAAAACTTATTTAAAAAAAGCTTAAATAAATAAAAAAAAATTACTTAAAAAAAGTTTTAATTACTAAAATAAGTTAAGTAAAAAAAATTTAATAACTTAAGCCCTTGCTTAAAAATAAGTTATATTAAGTAAGGGAAAAAAAAGCTTTAAAAAAGCTAAATTACTTGCTAAAGTTACTTGGCGGGATAAAAAAAAAATAAATTAAAATAATAAAATAAGTAATAATTACTTGCTAAAAAAAATAAAAAGACTATAATATGGGGCTTTAAGAAAAGGTGGTTTTTTAAATAAAGTAAGGTAAAAAAATAACATAAGTAAATTAATAATAAAAATATTTATATAATATTAAAATAAACATAATAAACTATTTTAAATAAGTTTTATTATATTTCTTTACTAACTCTTCCGTGCCTTTAAGCTTAAATTTTAATAACTACTAGTTATTTTTTACTTTATAACTTATTTAATAAACTAGGTACTTTATTACTAGTGTTTATTTACGCCTAATATATACTATTTTTTTACTAATAATCCTTTTAACTTTATACTAGTTTTTAACAATTAAAAAGCTTTTATTAATTATTACGCCTGGCTTTATTAGCTATTAACTAAAAAAGTCCTTTAAAAAGGTTTAAGTATTTGCACCAAGATAACAAGGTGGATTTACTATTTTTTAGGAAAATTTAACTTATAAGCTAATTAGCCTACTTAGCGCATAACGCGGAAAAAACTAGTAAATTATTAATTAAGTTTTTTTAATATTTACTTATTTACAGGAATATTATATCCCTTATAAAAATATAGTAGTACCTTATTATTTATAGTAAAGAATATTAGCTAATGTTTATAGTTATAATATCTTTTTATTTAAACTATTATAAATAATAAAGCTTTATAAGTATCTTACTATATTATAAAAAAAGTAGTTACTAAGTTATTTTAATAAGTTTTATTTTTAATAAAATAGGTAATTATATAGTAATTTATAAGGGCTATAATTAGTAAAAAAAAATTTAGATTATTTAGCGACAGGAGGGATTTTTATGTGGTTTATAGCTTAAGGTATAATACTAATTAATAATAAAATATAATTTTTATTATTTAGATTACCCTCTTAGACTAGTTATTAGTTTATAAATAATATATTATACTATATAACTATTAAATATCAAGGGCTTTAAAAATCGCGCGCTAAAGATTTAAAATAAATTTTAATTTTTAATTTAAAATAATTTTTTATAAAATGCCCTAGTTTTTTAATTATATAAATTAAATAAAAAGCTATACCCTAATCTTTGGCTTTTTACCAAGAGCAACCTGGGATTAGGCTAATTTATTTTAAAAATTTATTAACTAGGACTAGGATTTAATTATGTTTTTTATTAATTATTAGTAAACTAATTATAAAGTTTATAGTTAATATCTTATAGAAAGTATTAAATATAGTAATAGAATTTAGAAATTTATAGGGCTTATAATAAAAAATAGTTAATAATTTACAGGGGCACGCCGTGATATATTTTTATAATTTTATTATTTTTTTATATATAGCTAAACCGCGTAGTTTAAATAAGTAAGTATTTAAACTAGTATATCCTTGCTAATTATAAATAGTTATAAAAATATTTTTAAGTAGTTCTTGTGGGATTACTAACCAGAGCTTTTTATTATTTTTTTATAGGTAAAGAAGCTTTTTAATAATTTTATAGGGAATAAAATAAATAATAATATTTTTTTTACCCTAGCTAAAATATTAATAATAACTATATAGCGCAAGTTATTTTTATACTTTTAGTAAATTTTATGTATAAAATTAAGATTAACATAAACCTTTAAGTACCCTAGTTAAACTAAAATAGTGTTTAAAAATAAATATTTTATTAGCGTGTTTAAGTTAAGATTTTTTATTATTACCTCCGCATTATTTCTTAGCAGTTTAAAAAAAATATTAGTAACTAGGTTTATTCTTCCAGGCTAGTAATATATAAGTAAATTAAATTATTATAAATATTATAAGGCACGGACTAGGTAAAGATTTAAACCTTTAATAACTTATAATTAAAAAAATATTTTTTTAAATAGCTTGGCTGTTACGGAGTGGTTTAAATAAATAATTACTAGTAAAAAATATAAAGTAGCCTTAATTAGGTAATAAGTTTTTTTTACCACCTAAACTAAATAAAAGGTTTTAACTTTTATTAACTAGTAATTATACTTTATAAACATTAAATCCTTATTAAAAAATAAAACTAGCTTAATAATTAATTTAGGCGGGGGTTTAAAAGGGTTTATATATTTAAAAAAGTTTTTTATATAATATACTATTACCCCATGTTTATTTGCTACGGCGTTTAAATTAATATAGAGTTATTTAAATAATTTATAATATATAAAAAATCTAGAATAGGTAAACTTAGCCTGCAGCTTTTAATAAGCTTTAATTTTAAAAAATATTAGCTTAAAAACTAATATCTTTACTACCTATTATTTTTAAGGGTGCCCTATTAATAAAAAACCTTTTAAAAGGCACACCTTGCGTTTTTATAGGGGCGTAATTATAAAGGTATAATAGGAAATATAATAATATAAGTACCTAGTTATATTAAAATATATTTTTAGTTAGTAAAAAGTATTAGGGAATTAAAAATACTATATAATTATAAATTTTTTTATTTATTATTAGGCCTAGCGTGTCCACATGCTGCCTTAATAATTAAATACTTAAATAGCTAAGAAAGCTTTTACTTAAATCCAGGCTAAGGTTTAAGTTTTATAGTTATTAAAAAACTTAACTTAAATAGGTTAAGTGCTTATTAAATATTTTTAATATAATAATAATATTATTTATATAGCACTAGCAAAAGTCTTTAAATTTAGCTAATAAAAATTTATTTATTACTAAATAAAAATAACTAAGCTTATAACTACTAGTTAATAATAGTAATTTAGGTATACTAGCTATTAATAAAAACATGCCTTTATATTAATAATTAAAATAAAATATTTACCCTTAAGCATGTTTAAGATCTTTATTTATTTTAAAATTAAATATAGGTTAGGTTTAAAAATAATATTTAAGTATTAAATATTTACTATAACGCGGCCTTTATATACTATTTTTTTATTTTTTATTATATTTTTTTAAATAATAAAAACAGGATAAGCACTTGGGGTGTGTTTTTTTACCTACTTTATTTTATTATTAGCATAAAATTTATTAAATATTTTATTTACTAAGTTTTTATCCTTTTATTCTAGTTAATAAACCTTTAGTTTTAGTATTTAGGACTTTTATTTATTAACTAATAGTATATTTATTTACTAGTTTTTTAAAATAGCTATTACATTACCGTTTAAAAAGTTTTCTTAAATATAATAATTTTTTATAAGGTAGGAAATCTTTTTTATAACCTTTAAATTTTTATAAATAAAGATACTATTTTATAAAATAGTAGTTTAAAGATTTTTAAATATTTTTAAAAAAAAATAAATATAAAGGTAGCTTAAGAGGCAGTAGCTTAATAAGTAAGTAATTTTTTAAAAATTTATATAAAAGCTATAATTACCTATTTTTTTTAAAAATTAATAGCACGTGCTGCAAAGGTCTAAGTAGCTAAATTAAATTTTATTAAATAAGTATTATTATTACTAATTTACATTATTATTAAAAAATTTATGTTAAAAAGGTATCCAAGCCTTGTTTAATAGCTAATAATAATAAGCTAAAAAAACAGTTTTTAATCTTAACCTATAAAAAAAGAGTTAATTAGCTAAGTAAATAACATGTAGCCTAGTTAATTACTTAATTTAAAAAAAATTTATTAATAAGGAGCAGCTTTTTTACTATTACTAGTAAATAACTTTTATAATAAGGTTATAAAGTTACTTAATTAATAAAGTATATAAAAACTAAACATACTTTATTAAGTTTTACTTAAATTTAAAAAAAAAAAACTTTAAATTTTAATACGCGTGTACTTGTTCCTTTTAGGTTTAAAAATTAATTTTAAAATTTTTTAAACCTAGCGTGTTATTACTAATAAGCAGCTTTATTAATAAGTTTTTAATAATATATATAGTTATAAAAATCTTTCCTAGTACTAGCTAATTATTAACCTAGCTAGGTAAATAGGTATTAAAAAATACTATTTTATTTACCTGGTAAAAAAAACCAATACTAGATATTAATATATATTTAATTAATTTTAAAGTTAGGCCTAAATCCTGCATTATTTAGTAGTTAATTAAGGTTTTAGCACACCTAGTATTTAGGTAAACCTTATTTATTTTTAATTTTAAATTAATACCTAAAAAAATTATTAAATATTTTTATAATTAATACAGTTTATTTTTTATACTAGTTTTTATTAATATCTTTAACTTTATCACGGGCAAAATCTTGGTATTTATTAGTAAAATAATAAAGTAAAATTATTTTTTATATACTTTAAGGTGCATAAATAAAAAATTTTTAAATTTAAACTTTTTATTACACTTATAACACATAGCCATAACTATATTAGCTAGCATGGCTTTATTTTTATTAAAATTTAAAAAATTAAAATTTTTTAAACTATTAATATTTATAAATTTACCGGTATACTAGTCTTAATTCTTAAATAACTTTTTAAAGTAAGCTATTAATAATATTTTAGCTAATTTTTTAAAATATATGGTTAACAAAGGGGGCGGTATAAAGTTACTATAGTAAGTAAATAATAAAGTTACTAGTAGTTTAGCATAAAAAGCGTAAGTATTAAAATTTAAAACCTGGGCATAAAATACGCCGGTATTTAAATTAATATAGTATACTTATAACTAAGAAGCAGGAGTAGGCTAAGCTAAAAAAGTCTTATACTAGTTTTATAGTTATTTACCAGGCCCTTATTAATATTAGTTATTATTTTTTTAATTTTAATTTTTATTATTTATAGCAGGATACTTAAATCCTTAAGTAACTTAGTTAAATACCAGTGCACTTCATGGTTTTTATTAATAAACTAGTAGCTAAGGTATTATTTATAATAGCAAGGGCAGGGGTTAAACTTATTAAATATAGTTTAATTATACTTAATATACTTAAATATATAATTAGGGCGTGGTTATTTACCTTTAAAAGTACTAATTAATTTAATAAGAATTATAACAGGGTTTCTTAGGCTTTAGTAGTTTATTTTTTTATTTATTATTTTAGGCTTTAATAATATTTTTTTAAATACTAAATTTAAAGTTAAAAATATTTAAAAAAATTTATTATTATTATACAGCGCGTTAGCTTATTAATTTTTTAATATAATATATTATTTAGTTTACTTTATGCTAGGGTAAGTTAATTAAAAATATTACTAATATTTACTAACCTTGTGTTTTTTAAAAATTCTTAAGTAAAAAAATAAAAAGTTTTTTTAGCTTAAACATCCGCAAAGCCATAACTTATTTTTTAAAAATAAGTTATTACCTTAACTAGTTAAAGCTTAAATTACTTAATAAGTTTTATAACCTATTTTTACTTTAAAAAAATTTTTATAGTTTTTATTTATCCGCACGGGATAGCTTAATAGTATATTATTTTAAAGTAATACTTTTTAAATAACTATAAATATTAACTTTAATAACTACTTTTTTTAAAAAAATTACCATGTTAAAAAATATAATTTATAAAGGTATATATATTTTTATAAAAGGTTTTTAACCCGCGCTTTTTTATTAATAAATTTTTATTATTAACTTTATTAGGCTAAAAGTAGCTAATATTTTTTATTTTTTAATAATATTTTTTTAGTACGGCTTTAGTAGGCTAAGGCTCTTTTTTATAAAAAACTAGTCTTAATTTATTAGTTAGTAAAATAAATTTACCTCTTCCGCGCCCGCGTTCTTTCTCCATATTTTTTTAATTTTAATAAAAAAGGTTTAATAACTCTAGATTTTATCTCCAAGGCTCTTGCGGATATACCTTTAGTTTTTTAAAATAAAGTTTTAGCTATTAGGCCAGGCTAAAAACTTTATATATATTTTTAAGGTTTTATTTATATATATTCTTTAACTCTTATATTTTATTAGTTTAGTTATTTTTTTAAAAATTATTAAAATCCTTTTTTTAATCTAGTTTTAAACACAGCTTGCCTGTTATTAATAATCTTTAAGTAGCTATTTAATTCTTGCCATAAAATTAATTTAAAGTTTTTATTTTATTAAAGACCTAAAAAAGGTTAATAATTAGCCTGTTATAGGTTAGGATTAAAAGGCTATTAAAAAAGTTATTAAAAAGCTATTAAAAAGGCTATTAAAAAGGCTATTAAAAATTTAGGTCCGTGCAGGAGTTTATATTATAAATTAAAAAACTAGTATTAGCATTAATATTTATAGTAATTATATTATTTTTTATAATTAATAAGATAAGGGAACACCTAGGCTTAGTAATTAATTTTACTACCGCCTGCTTTAAATAATACTAAAAATAGCAGCTAGTAATTAATTAAGTTTATTAGCTTGTTAAATTATAAGTAGCTAAAGTATTTAGCTATTACCTAGTTAGTCTAGTTAAAAATATAAATAAGCTAGTGGTTTAGGTAGGCTAAAATAATATAAATAAGCTAGATTAAAAAGTAATAGCTAAAGAAGTAAATAAACCTATAAATAACCTAAAAAATAAAGAAATATTTGTGGTAAAGGTAAAAATTAAGTATATAAAATACCCACTAGTACTAAAGTTAGTTAGCTAGCTAGTATTACTAGTAAGTAATTATATAATTATTAAATTATAATTTTTAATTATAAAGGTTTACTCCTGCCTAGTTAGTTCTAGGCCAGAGGTTAGTTTTAAACTAGTAATATTATTAATATATATTAATAAGCTAGCACGCGTTTAGCCTAAAGGTTACTTTAATTTTAGTAAAAATAAATTTAAGGGCGCGGGGTGTATAATTCTCCAAGCTTTTTATTTATTAATTTATATATTTTTTATTTTTTAGCCAAGAGATAAAAAATCTTTTATAGCCTAGTAAAAAACTAATTAATTAATATTTTATGCTAAGAAATAGGTATACTAGTAAGAAATAGCATAGTTATATAATAAATAATAAAGTTAATAAATAATATAATTTTTTAGTTAAATTCTTTTATATACTACTACCCTACCTATTAAAAAACCTTTAACTAATATATTAATATTACCAAGGTATTATTTTAGTTTATTTAGGCCCCCTTTATATTATCCAGGATTATTAACTATTATTTAAAAAGTAAAAAAAAAAGTTTATATAAAGGTGTTTATTAAGAACTAAAAAAATAAGTTATAAAAAGAGAATTAAAAAAGTAAATTTGTTAAATTTATTAGTTAGTTAAAAAGAAAATATTAAAAAAAAAGAGCTGGCCGTCGGCCGGCTATTAAATATAGTTAACTTTTAAAAATTTAAGAGTTTAATTAGTTATTTAGCTTAATAAAAAATAAATAAATAAACAAGTAAATAATAATATAAATAAATAAAAGTAAAGGTTTGAAGGAAGTGCTACCAGGCCTTTTAAATACTAAAAATTACTTGGTTAGCGTTTTTTAGCCTAATCCTAACTAAAATGCCTAATTAGGTTATTAAGTTATTTACTTAACTAGTTATGTTAAGAAACATGCTACCATTGTTGCAGGTTCACGATTTAAAGGGTTTATAATATTATTAATTAATTATTTATAAAGGCTAGCTAGGTCTTAATAAAGGAAAGGGGTCAAGGGCGGTGGCCAACGGCAGTATTATGCCAGTTGGTGGCCAACATTGACAATAATAATAAATAAATAATTAATATTTTTATTAATATTAATATATAACTTTACTTAAAGTTTTATTATATTAATATTTATAATTTATAGCTTAGGCAAAAAGTTTAATATAAAAACCTTTATATTAAATAAACCCTTACTAACTAAATAATTATAAATAGCCTTATAAAAACACTTATTAAATAATAATACTAAAAATTTATTAAAATACTAGGTTTAGTAAATATTTTTAACCTTATTTTTAATTAATTTAAAAGTAAGTAGGTGTTAAAAGGGCGTATAAGTTTATTTTTAATAAGTTATTAAATAAAAAGCGCAATTAACTTTTATATAGTATTATTAATATTTAAATTTTTAAAAAAAACATGCTTAGTATGGTTTTATTTTTAATTAAATATTTCAAATACCTTTTTATTAATATTATTTTTAGGGAGTTAAAAAAGCTTAAAAAAAGTTTAATAAATTACTTTTAAATTAAAATACTTTTAAATTTTTATAATAATTATAATATATAAAATATAGCTATACCACACTAGCTAGTTTTTTTTAAATTTTAGAAAAATTATTACGCTTAAGGTACTAGTAATAAAGCTTATAATAACTTTTAAATTAATAAATTAAGTATAAAAGTTAAGGTTTAATTAATATTTAACTTTTTAAATATAAAAAATAATTTATTATAAAAGGTTTTTATATAGTAAAAGGGCTAGTACTTAAGGGATATAAATAACTTTAAAAAGTTTAAAAAAGGTAAATAAAAATTTAATAAACTAAATTATTAAGTTCTAGGCTTATAACTATAAGGCCTTTTAAATATTATATAAAAAAAGTTATTAATTAAATAAATACTAAAAAATTAAATAAAAAATATAATAATATTTAAAAGCTAAAGCTAACTAGGGTTTTTATAAATAATTTAAGCTTTTAAAAATAATAAAAATTTTAAATACTTTTACTAATATTTTATAATATTTAAAAAATTATAAATATTATAGTTGTACAGGCGAGTAATTTAGTGGTAGGTATTATAATATTTTAATTAAGACTGCCTAAGGCGCCTGAGCGCTGTTAAAGCGCTGCAGCGCTTCCTCATTGAACTAAGCGATCTCCACCATTGGCTGACATGCTGGAGTTGCTGGAGGCGTGGCGGCTGAATGAGTCGAGGGATTTACAATCTGTTGCGGTTTTTGATCCCCTCCACTTTCCAAAACACTTTATTATTGTGTCTGTCCTTCTCCTTCACTCATATTCAAACATTTACTTCCAACTCATTCTCTCCCTCCCGCAACCACATTGATCGCTTCATATCGGCTGCGATCCCTACCCATCACCTTCCTACTCAGTTAGCTTTATGCTTTGAGATTCTCTCTATCTGAAGATTTGGCATCCACTCTGGGTGTTACTTCTCCATCTTCATACTCGCTATGAAGTCTCTTTACGCCTACGCCTAGTGAGATGCCTATACAAGAATGGCCGCCGCTAACCAAGGCGGGACCACCAGACAATCCACATTCGGAAGGAATGGACTTTGCCATGGGAAACAGCCATGGGGGCACCTCCATTCCAAAATGGCTTCGGCGAGGACTGTGTCGTCTCTTCGTTAACGCTATCAAATCGACTGCTCGTTATTTCCCGTGTAAGCTGTACCGTTTATGCCGTTCGAAGGTAGCTATACTGACACTGAGTTACCAAGACCGGCAAGTTTGACAGTTCCCCAGGCGATCACGAGAGAAAAGAGGACTTCAGTAGACATCGCCGACGAGGTGAGTGACGCATTATGAACTCGGGTCGGAGCAAGCACTAATATGTTTACAGACAAGCATCTCTGAATTAACCAAAGCGGGTTTCATCAAGTTCCTCTTCGACACCAGCGAGTTTTTCATCCACTCTGCCAGGCGTGATAACTCGAACGTGGTACTCCGTCTAAGCTCCTCTTCGATCACGTCTCATACCCCATAATACGAACCAAGTCTGGGAACCAAGTCTGGATATGGCAACACGAAAGCGGAAGAACTTACCTACCATCGCTCCCTCTGAACCTCCGGAAGTGGCGCGACCGAGAAAGAAGAAGAAGAGTACGTACGAAGAACGTGTACGGATGGTGAAGAATGGAGAGATTGTCAATCCTGCCGTCGCACGGCAAAGAGGACAGGATTCGAAGCATGGTGCCCCCGGCACCCAGAAAATTCAGAAACTTGCACAGGATATGTGGAACGCGTATGTCAAAGTTTACGAAATCGAGTGCGTATTCATACCTACCCGGCTGGAACAAAATCACTAACGCGAAGCTTGCTCATAGTCCGAACACCTTGCCTCCGCACCAGACCATACTGCACTTCATAACAGATATGATTTGTAACATGGATTCCGATAAGCCAGCAGTCAGCACAGTCCTGAACTACATCCAATATGTAAAAGAGCATCTAATATATCGATTCGGCAAGCCAGCTCAAGAATTGTTCGACGTTACAATGAACATCGATACAGAAAACGACATCCGTGATCGAATCCAAGCTGGTCTCATTTATAAGGGAGTAAAGAACCCGTATATAAGCATCGGGTTTGTCACACTTCAGAGATTGATTACGACGCACGTTAATAATGCTATCCACCATGGTACGAAAGGGTGGGATCGCCTCTTGGTCGGGGTCGCGACTTTAGCAGTACAGTATGCTTGTACATCCCGATCCGGGGACGTAACACAATCGACGCTGTACCAGGGGATGCATGCCCTTCGGTGGCAAGATGTCGAGATACATCTGACCGGCAAGGCCACATCTGTCGACGATATCTCTGTTAGATTGTCTCTCAGGTTTACGAAAGACTCTGGAGCCCTCG
Source organism: Aspergillus mulundensis (assembly GCF_003369625.1). NCBI lineage: Eukaryota > Fungi > Ascomycota > Eurotiomycetes > Eurotiales > Aspergillaceae > Aspergillus > Aspergillus mulundensis. The sequence goes on along the minus strand of NW_020797891.1, from coordinate 1,552,064 downwards.
GCAAGAACATGCCACCTCTGTATTCCTTTTTCCAAACACTACACCCTCGGTACGGACTAGTCTGTCCGGTCAAGATACTTTTGATCCTAGCTCTTCGTCTGGGGGCGAGTGGGCATACTTCGATCGAAACCATGCTAGCGGCCATGAGACGACACCCTTCCGGATTATTAGTTTTCAAGAATAGTCGGCTTGCAGACCCAGTCTTCCCAGGGTTCAACGATAATTTACCTTCATACGACGAGCACCGCGCTTGGACCGTAATGGCGTCCCAGCGATTCCTTTTTGAAAATTTCCAGGGAAGCAGGACTGATGGGTAACGTACGTACTCATGGCATTCGTGCCGCGAGCCTCCGTGAACGACAACATGCTGTAAACACCGGAGCGGCCCCCGACGTCAGCAAGGGTAGAATAGCAGCACAGTACGCAGCGGGCCATTCGAATCCGCAGACGACCGATGGCTATACCCGGGGTAACCAAATCAATCAACTGACTCCCCAGATCGAGGCCGCTATCCAATTTGAAGACGACTTTGAGCGGCCGTTGTTTGGCACCCCTTACGATCGCCGTCAAGTCACGTCATTTGAGATCGACCAGAGACTAGAAGAAGAGGGCTGCTCGGATATGACAAGGGCGCAGACCGCTCGTGATATCAGACGAGAGCGTATTCTCGAATGGAAGGCCGCGAATCAGGAAGCCCTCAAGCGACAGGTTGCGGGCCCACCGGGCGAAGACGAAGAAGACGAAGAAGATGAAGGCGAAGACCACGACGAAGAAGACGAAGAAGATGAAGACGAAGACCACGACAAAGAAGACGAAGAAAATGAAAGCGAAGACCACGACGAAGATGATGACCACGATGAGACGTACATCGACACAACACAGAAGCTGCTGGAAGACCCAGTGGAAGCAAAGGCCGTGACAAAAGCGATGATGATCGAGTTTGTGATGCAAGACAAGACAAACAATGAGATCGTCGGCCATTTTTCCAAGGTCAATGATTGGTTATGCTCCAGGTCAATTGATGTAAAGCAACTCCCAATCCCTACTGGGAATTCCCGCGACCAACCAACTGCATTTCTTCATAAATGCCCAACCTGCTCGCACACTAGCACCTCGGAAAAGTCCATGAAGATGCATATCCTCACCTGTCAGCCTGATCCATCAGAGAATTCGGCCAAGATCACCTGTAGCCATGAGGGTTGCGGTAAGCAGTTTGCAGACACGGCGAATGGAAAACAACGGCTCAGACAGCACCGATCAAGAGAGCATAATTTTCGACCTAAAAGATGCGAAAAGTCAGGTTGTACGGACACAACCGTTTATACTACATTCAACGATCTTCAAAATCACCAGCGGCGAGCACACCCTTCAGCATCAAATGAGGTTATAGATGGAAGGGTACTCAAGTGTCCAGACGAAACGTGCATCGATAAGGGTATCGGTCAAAGTATCCAACGAAAAGAGACGTTGATGGCCCATCTAAAGGCGGTGCATGGTTACTCGCTGGAAAAGCGACAACAGATATGCAGGGATGCCGCGAATTCCTCCTGATCAGCCTTCAGCCAGACCTGCGAACTGGTACTCCATGCTCTGATGTTCAATGCCACAGCGAGAAAAACCTTTTCGACCAGTGTCTCGACTCTTCAGTATTCTACGTCTCCCATTCCCTCCATCTGGACCATGACCCATCAGATATTATTTTTCTTTCTTTCGATGATAAGCTATATGCTATGTGCTTGAAATGGGGTTATGATATGTTCGCCGAATGGTTCTCATCCTGCATATATAGATGATGTCTGTCCTTAGCATACATAATCAAATAGTTTTCCATTTTCTGTCTTGTCCAATTCCGTAGCTAGATACTCTAGTAGAGATTCTCAGTGCATCGAAGAGTTGCACATGTCGCCGCCGCGCGACTGGCGCGCAAAATACCTACGCTCGCGCTTCCCAAGAACCTCGACGAGTCAGAAAGCTGGAACGGTGTATAGGAAGCCTTGACCCCTTACTTTCAGTCCAGATTAATCCCCTCCCTTATATTTGGATGTTCCGTTGTACTTATTGGGTTTTGCCTTCCCGCTCTGCCTTTTGGCTTCTGCCACCAGGTACCGCCTTTAGTGGTTTCGCGTTTATAGCCATGTGTTTATATTTATTTTTATATTTAGGGACCTGTACCTTTTATTTTTATAATATATTTAATCTTTACGCGTAGCTAGGTTAAATTTTTTTACTATTACTGCTACCTTTGCTATTTTTAGTAGTTTTTAGGGCTATTTAAGCTTTATTTATTTTTATATTAATCCCCGACTCCAGCGCTGCCTGCATTATATCTAGCGCTTTTAAGGGTAATCCCTTTATTATTACTACTACCTTTGCTAATATCCAGCAGTTCTTTAGGCCAGTTTGGCTTTGTTTAGGCTTTTTGATCCCCGGATATTTAGGCCAGTTTGGCTGTATTTAGGCACTTTGGTCCCTAGAGCCAGCCCCTTTTGGCCTACGTCTGGCTCTAGCAGCGTATAGTTAGGCATGTCCCTCTATCCCTTTGTACTGCCGTTCTTACTGACTCTGGCGGTTTTCTTAGGCTAGTTTGGCTTTATTTAGGCTTTTTAATCCCCGGATGTTTAGGCATGTTATTTTTTTTATACACTAACTTTAATAGCTTTTACCCTTAATAATATTTTGCCCCTAGTTAGCCCTTCATGGCTAGCTTTAATTTTTAGATTTTTAGGCACTACTTGGCCTACGTTTAGCGCCCTTAGTAATATATAATTAGGCTAGTTTAGCTTTATTTAAGCACTTTAATTTTTAAAGCTATTCCTACTTAGCTTATATTTAGCACCCTTAGTAGTATTTTACCCCTAGTTAGCCCTTTATAACCACCTTTTTTATTATTTTTATAACCCCTTTTTTACTAGCAAAGTGGGCGCAAATATTTAATTATATAAAAGTTATTTTAAGGGGCCTAGTTTATATAAGGTAAAGGTAATAAAAAAAAAACTTTTATATAAACTAGGCCTGTAAATTTACCTATTTAGTTAAACTAGTAGTATATTTTTTTTTAGCCTTATTATTTTTAGGGTATGTTTTAGGGGTGGATTAGGCTTGCCTACCCTTAATACTAGCCCTGGGTACCATGTGTTTAATTATTTAAAATATTATATGGGCTTTTAAACGCGCCAGGAGTTAATTTTTTATTATAAATATATTTTTTTATTTTACTTTTTAATATATTTTAAGTCCTATTGTGGGTATAGCTTTAAATTTACTATAATTATTACCTTTAATTATATTTTAGCATGTTAAAATAAAGCTGCTAGGCTTATTATAGTTAGTATTTTTACTTAAAAAGTTATTTTTTAAATATAAATATGCTACTTTTTCCCTAATTTTTTATTATATATTTTTTTTTTTTATTTTCCTCTTTTTTTATTATGCTTAGCCAGTTTTTTATTATGCCTTGCTATTAATAATAGTAACTATATTCCCGCCCTTTTAATTTTTATTTAAAGGTTTTAAAATAAGAAATAATTTACTATAGTTATTATTATAAAAAGGTTCCCGGGGATTTTTATTTTATTAATATTTATTATATATTATATAATTATGCTGTTAATATATATAGCTAGGCATGGTTTTTTAATTAATATTACTATATTTAGTGTGGCAAGTCCTATATAAAAACTAAATAAAATATAATATATAAGCTATATATAAACTAAAAAAATGCTTATATTATAAACCTTTTTTTATTAAAGCGCCGCTGCCAGAAGCCTATATACTAAATTTTTTTACTTAATTAAAAATATTATTAAAAATATAATTAATGTTATTATAATAGGCCTTTTTTTACTTAGCCTTATTTAATAGGGTTTTGCCTTAATATTACTAACCCAGGGGATAATTTAATTTTTTTAAATTATAAGTAATATAATGTTTTTTTATCCCAGTGTAAAGTATAAATAAAAAATAAGTATTATAATAGTTACTAGGCTAATAAGCTAGATTTCTACTACTAGCTAGCCCTTTTAAAAATATTTTAGGACTTAATAAAGCCCTGGGATAAGCTTAATTTTAATTATATAAATATAAAGTACTTAAAATGCCATGCTTTGCATTAGGAGAATAAGATTTTAATTAAATATAGTTTAAAAACCTTTTTTAATAAGTGCTATAAAAATAGTTTAATTAAGCTTTAAATACTTTTACCACCTAAGAATTTTTATATTTTATAACTTTTTAATTTAAATAACCGCGTTATCACTACCTTTTGTTTATAAATTTAGTATATTAATAATTAACTATTTTTTATTTTTCTTAGGTATACGCAGGATAAATAGCTAGGGAATACCTAAAAATATATATTTTAAATTTAGGGTATAATATATTACCACTAGGGGCCTTTAAAAAGTTAGTTTTATTTTATACCTTGCTTTATTCTTATGGCTAATACTCTTAGGCTTAAAACCTTTATATACTAGTATATATATATTAGATTTTTAGGCTGCCTGTATACTACAAGAAAAGTGGAATATATATATTTTTTTTAATTTTAAAACTATTATTTATTATTTAGGTAATATTTTTTATTAAAATAACCCTTTTACCAAGGTATTTACACCCTAATCTTAGCTTTTTATAGTTTTAATATTTAGTATAGATTTTTTGTTATTATTGGGATATTTTACGTAATAATTTTATTAAATCCCTTTTAATATTACTATTTTTTACCTTAATATTAAATAAGGCTGGTGGCTGCTAGTATAATAATATTACCTTTTTTAATAAGTTAGCTAGTTTTATTTTTAATATTACTAATAATTTTACCTATAACAAGCCCTATTAATATATATATATTTACCTTTATAGGATTTCTTATTTATATAATATATTTACTTTATTTACTTTACCTAGTATTAGTAATTTTTATACCTAGGATTTTATATAGCTTTGCTAAGATTACTATATTATTAATAAGTTTAAATACTTATAGGGTACCCTAGATAACACGGTAAATAATACTAATAATATTAAGGATGTTGCCGCTCCTGGTTTAGAAAATTAGTAGTATTTAACTTATATTTATTAGTCTTATTTTTTATATTTACTTTTATTTTTTGCTTTATTTTATTCCCGCGGTGGGGTTAGTTATTATTAGGTTATAAAGCTTATTAGGGGCTTAAATAAAAATGGTATACCTTATTAAAAAAATAGGCTTTTTAGTTAAATATAGGCGTGCTAGGTAATATATACTTATAATAGCTTTTTTAATATATTTTACTATGGTGCCGCTTTTTAGTAGTAGTTTATTATTAAGGCTTATTTAATAATTAAAAAAAAAAAACCTGGAATGGCACCAAAGCCACTAGCAGGTAATTTATATAAACTTATTTAAAAAGGTTAAAAAGGTAGTTGCCCGTGCTAGGAAGAATAGTATTAACTTAAATAAGCTAGGCTAGCTTGTTATACTACTATTATTTTATATTAATAATAGCTATTATTAAATTAATTAATACTAGAATTTTATAGTTATTATGCAGGCTTATAATAAGCCTATTTTATTTATTATTTTTATAGCTAACTCTAAATAAAAGGAGATTACCCGTAAATTAATTTTAGATAATAATGGCTAGCTAATATAAAATGCCTTTACCTGCCTAGATTTAATAGCACGTGTTTTTTATATAAAGCTTAAGGCCTTAAAAAAAAAATTATAAATAAAAAACATGGTATTTTTAGTAAGCACCGGGCCATGGTTTATATTATTAAATATTAGAAACATAGTTTATTTTATGCTTATATGCTGCTGTGGCTAAAGAATAGCTATTAGTTTTTAAATATTAATTAGGTAAATTAGATTATTTTTGTAAAGCTACTTAATTTAGTTAATTAAGGTAGGAAAAAGCTTTATAAAGTTATATAAAAGTTTATAATATATGCTTTATATGGTAAGTATAACTTAAACACGGTTTATATAAAAATATTAGGTAATAATTTAAAGATATGTAATAAGGGCTATTTAAAGCCTTTTTTTAAAAAAATTATTATTTACAAGAATAATTATTTTAAATATTATTAATGGGACTAAGGTTATTTTTAGGTTAATTATCTTATTTATTAAAATTTTAATAAAAGCCGGGAGTAAATAAAGGTTAGAAATAAATAGGTTATGCTATATAATAATTATTTTTATATAAAGTATAAGGCTTATATTAATATTAAGGTTTATAATAATATTAAGGTTATTTAGTACTTGTATAAGTATTTTTATAAAGGTCTTAATTATATAACTATTAAGTATACCTTTAATAAAATTAAGAACTATATTAATAGGAGGTATTTAGGATTTATAAAGGTTATTTAATATATTATAAAGTATAATATTAATAAAATAACCCTATTTATTATGCCTTTAGTTATTTATAATTACACTAACTAAAATATATATTTTAATTTTAATAACCTGCTCCCGCCCCAGGATTTAATTAACATGTAAAAAAAAAAAAAATTTATTTAATAGCCTATTTTAAGTTTTATAATAATCCTAAAAATAATAACTTTCTTAAGTACTAGTACTAGAATATACCGTGTTATTATATTTAAAATATTAAAAATTATGCCTGGAGGCCTTATAAAACCTATAAGTTTAAGATTAATTATATATATTTTCTTAAGCTAACCCAGGCTAAGCCCTATTATATATATTATTTATTATTTATAGCACATGGTGTAACTAGTTTTAAAAATTTTTAAACTATTAATAGTATTTTTTATTTTACTTATTAAAAGGCGTGTTATACCCGAGGTATTCTAACATGGGATAATAAGTAAGTATATTATTTTAATAAAGCTAAGAAGTTTAAAATTAGTTTTACTTTATAATAAATATTTAATATAACTATAATTTATGTTTTTCTTACCCGTGATGCGGCCTTTGCTATTTAAACTTAGTTTACTAAAAATATTAATTTAGATTTTAAGTAATAGGTTATAAATTAAAATATTAGGTATAACCTAAATATAAACAGGTTTTATAAAAATTTAGTATTATAATATTTATAGCGTACCCTTACTTAAACAAACTTAATACTTTTTAATTATAATTTACCTAAACCGCAGGAGCCCTGGCAGTTATATATTAATAACTAGTTTAAAAAGATTTAAAATAAGATAGTATATAACTATGTGCTTTAGGTAAAATCTTATAATTAATATTATAAGTATTTAAATGCTGGCTAGCAGGCTGTATTTAATATAATTATTATTATTATTAACATTAATTTAAGTTATATACTTTTTTTTTGCATGGGGCGGGCGAAACTAGTATAATAATAAAATATATATATATTTTTATTTATGGCTAATATATTTTTAGGTAAAACTTTTATATATAATACCCTTATAAAGTACTATTAATCACGCGGGGAAATTATTTTTTATATTATATTTATTAGTATAGCCTTTTTACTGCTTCCCGGTGGGCGTATAGTATATAAATATTTTTATATACTAGTTCCCTATAATAAAATATTTAAGTATGTGGTAAAGCATAATACAAGGCTTGCAAAGTTACTTTACCATACTATATTAATAATTTAAAATAAAACACTAATAACATCTTAATTTATGTTTAATATTATTAATAATATACTTAAAAATATCTAATATAATCTACCTGGGGGTATAGGGCCTTTTAAGAAACTATTTATTATATTAGGTGGTAATTTTTAATAAATTTTACTAGTTATTATATAGGGTAACCATGCGGCTATAGTGGGTGCCTGCCTTTAGTATACTAGGGTTTAAAAGTATTTAAAGATTTTAGTATTAAAAAAAAATATATGCTTGTAGGCTACCTTAAAAAGTAATTACTTATTATAAAAATAGCTTTAAAACCTTTATATAAATAAAAAAATATATAGGGTAATTTATTTACTAGATTTTATTAAGTTTATGCATGCTATTAATAATCTTATTAATAAGATTTATTTTCCTGCCTATTTATTTTACCTTCCCGTGCTAGATTCCCGTGCCTGGAGTTATTTAAATTTTAACTTTTTTTTATATAGCCTTTTTTAAGAACCATGCTATTTTAATAGTATATAATATTAAGGTTAATAATTTTAACTAGTTACTTTTAAAAAGTTTACCTAAAAAGGTAGTTTACCTACCTTTAGTTAATATTTATAATATTAAAGCGTAACTTACTAATTTAAATAAGGTAAATAATATTAATATATACACCCTTAACTTCCTGCGCGGATTATATACCCTAAATTTACTAAAGGGGGAAATATATTTAAAAGTAGGAGCCCTGGTAATTTTAATATATAATTATAATTTTTTCTTAGGTTTATATAATAATACCTAATTAATTATAACTAATATTAGTTATTTTTATTTATATATATATATTACAAGCAGTGCCAGGGAGGGTAACATGCATATATTATTATATTTAAAATTATTATTAATAAATAATAATTTTTACTTTATACTAAACCAGACGTAGTTTCCCATGCGTTTAATATTTATAATAATTATTAATAAGTCTTAGGGGTAATTATTACTTTATATAAGGGTTAATTTTTAGTGCCTGGTTTTTACACATAGTTAATTATATATAATGCTATCCCGCACCACCATAGCCTATAATTTACATGTATTATTTTTTAAAAAAAATATAAAATAGGTAATTAAAAATATTATATATTTAAAGGTACTACGGTGTTTTTAAAATAAAGTAAAAAATATATTTTATAGTGCCTAGAGCGTGAATAATACCTAAAATATAAAAATAGTATAATATATACTTAGTACATGTAATATATATTTTAGCTGCATGTATTATATTTATTTTTTTTACTTTTAATTTTAGTTAGGTATTATATAATTAAAACCTTTTGGTATAAAACTTAATAAGTTATTTTTTTTTTAGGTTTTATATTTTATTAGCTTGTTGTATAGTCCAGTCCCGTGCATTTTTATTAAATTTATTTTATTTATTATATTATTTTTATATTAAGCAAGTAATATATCTTAATTTAGTTTTAAGTATAAGGGTTATACTACTATTTTTAGTAAGTTATTTTATATTTATTTTGGCGTGGTAAATACTAACTTTAATTTTATTATTTAGGTTTATTAAATTTTAAAAAGCGCTGCTAGACCCCTGCCCTTAACTAAGTGCTTATTTATATAAAGTATTAATATTATTATTTACTAATAACCTTTAAGTATACGCCTTTAATTATTTACACGGAGCCTATGGCTATAAACCCTTTTAATATTTTTTTTATACTATTTTTATAATTATTTTTTTTATTTACGGTATTTGTAGTATTTATACTAGTAATAATAATAAGAATTATAAGCTTATTACCTTAGCCCTAGCCTTAGCCTTAGTCTTAGTTTAAAAGGGTAATAGTTTTTATGGTCCTATTTATTAGGTATATTAAAAAAAGGATGTATAAATACGTGCAAGGGGGTAATTATAATTTTAATATTAATATAACTAAAAATATAAAGCTTAATAGCTATTATTATAATATAATTATTTTTAAATAGTTTATTTATAAGGGGTGTTAAGTTTTTTTATAAAATTATTTTAATAAAAAGGCTATAAAGCAGGCTTAGTTATTACCTTAAATAAAATATTATTTAATATATATAGTTTACTATAAGCCTGCCTGGAATACTAGCTAAGTATTAATTATAAAAATAATGATTTTAATATAAGATCTCCGTGAGTTATATATATAAATAGCTTAAAGGGTAAAGTAAAATAGTATTAAGGGCACTAGAATAACTAGGTATTATTAATTATAAGAACTAGCAAAGGCTATTAACCTTTAGCCTAATATTATATTTAAATTAGGGTATAAAGTTATTTTTTTACTATTTTTTAATTATTTATATTATTAGTTTTTTTAGTTTAGCATGTGTAGCTTGGCTTTTTAATAATTTTTTAAATTTTTTACTTAAAAACCTTTCCCTCCCACCAAACTGTGAATTTTTTTCTTTTTTTTTTTATATTTTTTTTTTATATTTTTTATTATTATTTTTTAACTGCTATTATTACTACTATTATATCTTTTATATTTATTGCCTGCATACCTAATAATACCTACTGTTTTATTACTAGCATGCTATATTTAAATAATATTAATATTAGTAAAAATACTAAACCGCGTATTATGGCCTAGATTTAGGGCCTAGACCTAGGTTATAATAAATTTATTATTTACCTTAAAAAAAAAGTGCCTTTTAATATAAACTATTAAAATTACTAGTATTATAAGTTTTTTTTTAAAGCTATGGCCTTTTACCAAGGGCAGTTATTAGTAATTAACTATGCTAGGGGTAATTTTATTTTTATTATACGTGTGGAATTTTTAACCCTATAAGTTTTATTTAATAATAAATATATGCTATATTAACTTGCTTACTTTTATTTAATATTTTTAGTAATTTTTTTTAAGCTTAAATATAATATGCACTACCCCTTAATATACTAGGTAATAGTTACCTTTTTTAGCTTTTTTATTAATTAGGTCACTAACAAGAATAATTTTAAAGTATAAATTATTAAGATAATAGTATATAATTATAATTAAAAAATATTTAACTTTTTTACCTTAATTTATACTATATTTTATGTGGCCTGTAAGATCCCTTTAATTAACTACTTAGCCTATTTTTTAAAGCCTATTACTAGTTAAATACTAGAGTTTACCGGCGCTTTAATAGGCTTTTTTTTTATAAAGGCATGTGTTATATTTATATACAAGCCTTTATAATTTTATTTTATTTCTTTACTTTTAGTATTACTACTCCCGGGCGTGGTAATAATACTATGCTAAAAAAATACAAGCGCAAGGTAACTAGTAATAATTACCCCCCTGTTATTAGGCTAAATCCTAATAATAATAGCCCTAATATTTTTAGTAATAATATACTAATAAATAATGCTACTACTAGTACTATACCTGTAAATAATATTACTATTATTAAAAATAGTATTACTAAGGCCTTTACTAGTAAATACCCTTTTTTTTCTTGGTTTAATCCGGCATTTTAATTTTAGTTTATGTTAAAGGCCATTTTAATAGCATTAGTAAAATATAAAAATAAGGTTAATTTTTTTTCTAGGGCCTCTAGCTTTAAGTTAAAAAAATTAAAAATAAATTTATTTAAGTTCTTGGGATTTAAGGTGTTGGGGTTTAAATTTAACTTAAATATTAATAAATTTATAAATAAGGCTCCCCCCGCGAAGAAAAGGTCTAAAAATAAAAAGTAAATAGTTACTTAGTAATATTTAATTAATATTATTTTAGTATATAGTAATAAAGCACGGTATTTATAAAAAATATTTTTATTTTTAATATTATTTAATATATTATTAGCTAACTAGCTTAAGAAAGTCCATGGGCTATATATATAATAAGCTTATATTTTAATTTTTTTTTTATTTTTAAAATTATTTACCCTATTTACCTTATTTATTTTTACTTTCTTTACTTAAGTGTTTAAGTATTTAAGGGTTTAGTTTTTTATTATATAGGCTTTTATTAAATAAGCTTTTACTAAATAGGCTTTTATTAAATAGGCTTTTATTAAATAGGCTTTTACTAATAGGCTTTTGTATTTAGGCTTTTTTTATATTTAGGCTTTTTTTTAGGCTTTTTTTTAGGCTTTTATTTTATTAGTTTATGCCTTAGTACCTTTTAATAATAGGTATTTTAGTATTAATTAGTACCCAGGCTAATATTAACTTAACATACCTATTTTTTAACTTATTTTTTTTTTCTTAAACTTTGGTTTATTCCTGTAATTTGTTATTATTAGTTTTTAAATAAAAAAGTAGGCACTTAGCTTTTAAGGGGTGCACTAAAGCTTAGTATTTAGTAATAAATTATTTTAGTATACCTAAAAAAGTACATGCACGGTGGCTTTAATACTAATATTATAAGTAATATTAATACTAATATTAGGCCAAGCTTAATAGCCCTAAGGTACTTTTAAAAGTGCTTTTTAAGTAGGTATCTCTGCCTAAGTTACTCCTAAAGGTGTATTTTAAATAAACTGTTTAAGTAGTAAAAGTACTGCCTAAATAGGTGTTTAAGTGGCATTAAGCACTACCTAAATAGGTGTTTAAGTAGCATAAAGCACTGCCTAAATAGGTATTTAAGTTACCTTTAAAGGCGCTACCTAGATAGTACATGTATAGTAGCTTTAGTAATAGTTTTATAAGTAGTTTTATTACTAATTTTAGGCTAAGCCTAATAATTCTAAAATATTTTTAAAGGTGCTCCCCGGGCAGGTATTTTTACCTAAGTTACTTTTAAAGGTATATTTTAAATAGGCTATTTAAGATACTCCCGGAGGAGCTTTTTAAATAGTAATACTTAAATATTATTTTTAGGTGCGTTATTTTAAGTAAAGCCTATTAAATACTTTTATAGGTGTATTATAAAAAGGCCTTTTTTAATTAGCTTTTATAGGCGTAATTTAAGTAGGGTTTTAAATAATTTTTATAGTGTTTTTCTTGCTATTATAATATACTTTAGGTTAATTTAGCTATTATTTAGGTTTATAGTTTTTTTTTAAATTTTTTGCTTAATAGTTTACTTTAGGTGAATTTAGTTATTATTTAGGTTTATAGTATTTTTTAAAGGCTTAATAGTTTACTTTAGGTACTTTGCTACCAGCAGGTTATATTTTTTTAGGGGTTTAGGGCTTTAACCTTGCGGTATTATTTCCTGCTTAATAGGGCTTTTAGGTTTTACCTTATTATTATAGTAAATTAATTTAATAAACTAATTTAATAAGAATAGTGTGTGGTGTGTGTAATATATATATAATTATTAAAATAATAGGTAATATAGGTACTAGTATTTTATAATTATTAAAATAAAAGGTAATATAAGTACTAGTATTTTATATTTAAGTAAATAAAGCGCCCCTTATTTACTAGATATATTATTTAAAATAACATGTAATATTTTTTATAATATATAGCCCTTAATAGTACTAGCTATATTATAAGGGCTACCTTTAAATTTAAATAGGCTAGCTAAGTTAAATCTTTTTTAGGTAAGAACTAGCTTACGCTAGTGTAAGATATTTAAAATATTTAAGCTTTATTTTTTTATACCCTTTTTAAGGTTAATAAAGTATATTATATAGTAGGGTTACCCTAATTTTTACTAGCTAAAATTAATTTTAAGTATTAGCACTTTAATAACGCCTATAATATATTATTAAATATTATTTATTAGTAATATTAATTAGCCCTTAGCATTTTTTTAAAGTTACTATGTATAAAGGCTAAATACTTAAAATTTTTTACTTAGGGTGCTACCTATAGCCTATATTAAAAGTATTTTTAAATAACTTTATTTAAGTTTATACTTATAAATAATAAAAGGCTTTAGCTTAAAGTCTTAACAGCGCTGCTTTATTCTTTTTAGGTATTATTTTTTTTACCTAATAATATATAACACCCTAAAAAAAAGAAAATAAAATTAAACTTTTAGCCTTATAATCTTATTTAAAAGTAGCTCCCGCGGCTTATAATTACCTAGTATAAATATTTAGGCGTGATATATATTTTTTATAGGCAGGATAAATTAACTAACCTAGGTTAATAAATATATAGCTAAGTATTTATTAAATATCCCTATTTTACTAGACCCTAAGGCCCGTGGGTAGTTTAGCCACTTTTTAATAAGTATTTATAATATTTTTTTATTTTCTAGTACCCGTGGATATATATTTATATAGTAAATATTTTTTTAATTTATAGTTTCTTAATAAATGTGTTTTTATTTATATTTGTTTAAGCTTTTACTTGCGGCTGATAATTGGGAAGATAAGGGCTGCTAATGGCGCCTACGGCGCCGCGGCCGGAACCGCTTGTCTGGATATAAATTAAAGTGCATTTATCTGGGTATACGCTATTTGCCTGTTGGTACTCTTGGCCCCTTACTTTTAATCCAGATTAATCTAGATATAAATTAAAGTGCATTTATCTAAGTATACGCTGTTTGCCTGTCGGTACTCTTGGTCCCTTACTTTCAATCTAGATTAATCTAGATATAAATTAAAGTGCATTTATCTGGGTATACGCTGTTTGCCTGTTGGTACTCTTGAGCTAGGAATCAGCTACCAAGATAAGGTATGAACGACTCCCGGGTGGTCAATGCACTCTAGATGTTTGGTATTGTTATTTCTATTACTGGCCGTCCAACATTTTAAGGACAGGTAGTGTGGCGCCGCGCCGTGATCACTCCGCATGGTATTGCATTTCTTACAACAATATCCAAATGTCTGAGCGCGCAGCCAATTGAAAAATACATCCGCGGAGGAGCATATTGTGTTAGGAGCAAGGGGTGGATACAGAAGGGTTACAATGTGCTCTAAACTTGACACATTTAGATGCCGGTAGTTTAGCTTAACGTGGGTGCTTATAACGTGGGTAAAATCATGGGTCAAAAGTCTGTGCACACTATTTTTTATTAAGTTTTAAAATATTAATAACTCCACTAATTTAAAAGGTATTATAAATTCCTTTATATATAAAATATATTAAATATTTAATTTTGCTATAAAGTAAAAATAATTAAAAAATATAATTTTTATAATAAGTTATTCAATAAAAAGTAAAAATAAATATCTTTTTTAAAATAAATTTTTCTAGGAATTTTTATATTTATAAGACCGACAAGTCTCGAAGATCTCTACTAATAATAAAGATATTAATAAAGGAATTTAATTAATAAAAATAAAGTATTTTAAACCCCGCTGGATAATACTAAAAAAGTTACTTAAAGATTTAAAAAAAAAAAGGCTGGCCTTAAGGCTACCTTTATAAACCTTTAAGCTATGCTTAAGCTATTTTTAATTAAAAAGTAAATATAAATTTAAATACTTTATATATAGGTTCTTACTCTAGCCTATATTTAAGGCCTATTTTAACCTTGCTTAATTAATAATTAAAACCCTAAATAATAATAACCTAGTTAAGTTATATAATTTAATATAATAATAAGGTATACTAAGTTTTAGCAGCCTAAGGCTAAAGCTTAGGCGCTAACTTTAAATTAATAATAAATTAGCTTTAGTAATATTAAATAAAAAAAATATTAGCCTTAATAATTTTTTTTTAATTAAAGGGTTGTCCGCGACCCGCCGTTAAACTAAAAGAAAATAATAATAAAATACTATTATTATTATTAATATTAATACTAAACATAGCTTTATTATTACTATTTTTAATTTTATTAAAGTATTATTTAATATATTAAAATTAGTATTTTATTTTTATTATTTATAGCGCTTTAAATAAAATATAATATTTATTTATAATTAAAAGGGGAAAGGCAGCGTTTTAATAATACCTAGTATAAAAATATAAATTATAGTATAGTTTATAATTTTATAAACTTTTAAATTTATTAAAATTTTTATTAAATAAAAAATTACCTTTTTTTATTATAGCTAAAAGAAAAGCCCTTTTAGGCGCTGCCCTGGCTTTTTAATAAATAAAAAAATACCTTATTATAACTATAATAATTTAAAATACCCTTATTTTTACCCCTTGTACTCCTACTGTGGTATAATTATAAAACCTTTTTAATATAATATTTTTACTAACTTTAAAAGCCCTTGGTATTCTTAATTTTTTTATTATATTTATTTTTTTTAGGTTTAATAATATTAATTTTAAATACTTTACTTATAGCCTTAGGTATAATTTTAAAATCTTATAAAATAAAAAATTTTATACCCCTTTTTAAAGCTATAAGTAACTAGTAATAATTAAATAATAGTTTAATAATTTTTTAATAATACTAGTGGTTTATTAAACCTTAAAACCTAGTAAAAAAAAGGTATTTAACTTAGCAAGGTTATTACCTTTTTTTTAGGACTAGTAATAAACTAATATTATTATAACTAATTTTTTATAATTTACTAGGGCTTCCTGTGCATGCTTAAATATAAAAAGTAATTTTTATAAATTTTTATAGCTAGGCCAGCCCTTTTATTTAATAAAAAATTTATTATATTTATAAATATATTATTTTTTAAGGATAGCCTTAACTTCCCATTTTTTTTTATTAATTAACTTTGCGGTTAATAGTTACTTTTTTTAAGCTTATTTTATTATATAAATAGCTTTAAAAAATATAAAATACTAAATAAATTTTTAATTAATTATATATATTAATAAGCCAGAGCTAATACACCTGCTTTTTAATAATAAATTTAATTTTAAAGGGTTTATTATACTTTAGGTTAAGTTTTTTACTTAAATATATTAATTTAATATTTTTTAAGAATATTAAGATATTATTTCTAACCTTAAATTTTATTAAATAATATTTTTAATTATAGTAAAGCGCTTACTTTTTTTATATTTTATTTATATAATTTTATAAGTTTTTATAAAGCTATTTTAAATAGCGTAAGCACTTTTTAATAAAAAAAATAAAATATTAATTTTTTTTAGGTTTTTAAGCCTAAAAATTACTAGTTCCTGCCCATGGCTTACTATAAGTAAAGCATAGCTAGTTAAGTTATTTTTTAAATTATTATAAGTAAAGCGTGCTAGTAATAAGTATAATATTTAATTATTTTATTAATAATTATAATATATATATAAATATACCTTAAGTATTTAGTTCTAGCGCTTAGTTTAACTATTTTATTAAAAATAATATATTATACTAAGTTATTACTTAATATATAGTGCTTAATAAAAAGCTATTTAATATTTTAAAATAAAAAGTAAACCTTAATTTATTATTATACTCTGGGGCAACCCTGTATTATATATAATTTTTTTAATAAATAAGTTAACTAACTTTTTTGTAGTAATCTTGTTAGTAATAAAAAAATATTTTACTTTTTTATTAAATTAATTTATAATTACTAAAATTATATTATAAACGCGCCCTTTATACTTTAATAAAAATAAGCTAATAATAAAGTTTATAAAAATATTTTTTATAATATATTTAATATTAAAAAAAATATTAAACTTTTTTAAGATAACTACCTTAAAATCTTAAACTTTTAATATAAAAAATATTTTTTAATATATACACGCGTATTTTTATTAAGTTTTTTTTACTAAAACTTATAGGTAAGTAATTTAATAATTTTTTATAACTAAAGTAGCCTATATAAAAATTATTATAATATTATTTTATAATTTTATATTACAACGCGGGCACGGGAGGTATATAAATAATACTTTTATAAAAAAAAGCTTTTTTATACTATTTAATAATAAAAAAGGCCTGCCTTAAATTAATAAAAATTATATTTTTAAGTTATTATTATAATTAACTAGCAAGAGTATCCTTTTATTAAGCTATAATTAATTATTACTAAAAAGTATTTATAATTAGTTTAGTGGTTTTTTT
>NW_020797891.1:1517713-1534470 GCF_003369625.1 Aspergillus mulundensis | reverse complement strand
TATATATAAATTATACCTTTTTAACTAATTAAAAACTTTTTAAATATAGTATACATGTTTTTCTTTTATTTTAAAAAAAATAAGAATATTATTAAGGTAAATAATATAAAACTTATTAAAAATCCCGCTTATAATTATATTTATATAAAATTAAAATATAGCTAGTATATTTATTAAGCTAAAAGGCATAACTATATACTTATAATAACTATAATAAGTTTAAAATACTATTTTTTATTTATTTTTTTTAATTTATATTTTATAATACGCGTCACGTAGATTTAGTTTAGTAAAATATTATATATTTACTAGCTAATTTATTAGCTTGTTAATATATAATAATAAATAATAATTTTTATTAGTTATTATATTTAATCCGTAATAATTAATATAAAAACATAAAAATTTATTAGGTTTTTAAATAAAAAGCACTAGCGCTTTAGCATTATTTTAAAATAGCTTAATTTATTTTTTTTAAGTATTTTATTAAGATACTTTTTTAATATTTATAACTTATACTAAAAAAAATTATAAATAAAACCTTATAAAGGCTTTTTACCTTTTTTTAATAAAATTTTATATTTTACTTTATTAGTTAAAAGTTAAGTAGCTTTTTATTTAAAAAAAACTTTACTTTAATAAATATATTAGGGTGGTAGGACCATTTTTAGGTTTTTTTTTAGTTTTTTTTAATTAATAAAATATTATAAGTATTAGTTTCTTGCGTATAATTTTTATAAATTTTTATAATATTTTAATTTTAATAAAAGGTATATAATTTTACTAGGTTTATTTTATTATAATAAGGTAAAAATTTAAATTTACTTTAATTATTTAAAAATATCCTAGGACTGCCTAGTAGTTCTTATAAATAAAATTAATAATATAATATACTAAGTTAAATATTTTTATAACTTTTTTTAAATTATAAACCTAAGTACAGGCTTGTAAACGCCCGTAATAAAAAATAAAAGTATTATTAATATATTAAATTAGCTATATTATATAGTTAGTATTTATTTTAATACCTTATTTTTATAAATATTAAACTAAAATAAAATTAATATTAGTTTTAGTATTAAGTAGTACCTTAAACTATTAATTTACCTTATTTTTTTATATCCTAAGATCCGCAAGAATAGGGAAAGTAGTTTTTTTTTAAATTATATAACTTTAATAACTTAGGACTAGTAAATTATTATTTATTTTTTATTAGTTTTTTTAGGTTTTTTTTTATTTAAATAAGCCTTTAACAAGTGGCCTAATTTACTATAATTAAAATAAAGGCCCTTTTTTTATAATATTCTTTTTTTTTCTTAAAAAGTGAGTTATTACTTTTTTTTTACTTTTTTTTCCCTTTTTTTTTAAAAAAGCTACTTTACTAGCGTTCTAGTTCTACCCTAAGTTATTTTTATTTTTTTTTTATTTTTAAAGTTAAAACTAACTTTAAACTTTTTTTTCTTGGCCTTTAAGGCCTTATTACGCTTTAAAATAAACTTTATATAAATTATTACTATATTTATGCTAATAAGAGTTTTTAGGGGGTTTTTTAACTTTTTTAAGTATAAATAAATATTTTTATTATATATTTTAGTAAAAGTTATACCCTAAACTTTAAATTATTAAAATATAGGTCTAATTTTATAAAGTAAAGTTTTTAAAAAGTAGTATTTTAAGTATTTTATTATTTAATTAAAAATTTTTAAATAGTATAATAGCCCTGGTCTGTAACTAGGTTAACCTATATATATATATAATTTTTAAAATTTACTTAAGTTAAGTTATTATTCCTAAGTTTAGCTTAACCTTTTTAATAATTATAAGCATTTTTTGGAGCTTTTTAAATAATAAATATAATTTTTTTATTATTTATTTAAAATTATTTAGGGGTGTTATAAAAGTAATTCTTTAAATTTTTAAACTAGATTTTAAGCCTTATTATATTTTTTTTAAAAAGCTTAATTTTTTTAAACTTAATCTTAGGCTTTTAAAGGGCCTTATTTTATTTAATAATAATTATATATTTTTATAGCCTTATTTTACTTTTTTTACTTTAATATAACGCCCTTTAGGCAGCTTTTTTATTATTAATAATATTTTTAAATTTTTTAAAGCTAGACTTACTTATACTAGTACTAGGGTTTAATAATAAAGTAATTTTAAAATAATAACTTAACTTATTATTTAAGCTTAACTTTAAACTAAAGCTAAAAAAAATTACTAAAGTTAAATATTATTAAAGCTTAATATAAAGGTTAATAAAATAGTTAGCATAAGGGTTAATAAAAAAATTAATATAAAGGCTAGTAAATTAATACTACTTTACCTTTAAATTATAAAAATAACTTTTTTTTTATTTTTTTAAAGTATTTTAATTTTAATATGTGGTATTAATTATAACATAGTTAAAAAATAAATAGCCTAGGTATAGTAGCCTTAAATTACTCCCTTTTTAAAATAACTTTAATTATAATAATTTTTAGTTTAATAAATTATAATAATAATATAAAAAAATAAAGTAAAAGGTATATTTTACCTTGCGCCTTATTAAGTAAGTAATTTAAATTATTTAAGTTAAGTTTTTTTATTTAATTATTTTTAATAATAATAAAATTCTTAAGCATGGGTAAAAAAAAATACTTTCTTAGTTATTTAAATTTAAATTTTAAAAACCTTAATTAAAATGCTTATAAATTACTCCCGCTTATTTTTTAAGAATTTAGTTTAAGATATTATTATTAAAAAAGTTTAAAAAGTAGTAGGTATAAGTAACTTTAACTATAAGATTAATAAGTTTTAAAATTTTTTACTAATAATAAAAATATTAATAAAAAAATTTAATTAATAAAAATAAAGTATTTTAAACCCCGCTAAATAATATTAAAAAAATTACTTAAAAATTTAAAAAAAAGGCTAGCCTTAAGGCTATTTTTATAAACCTTTAAGCTATGCTTAAGCTATTTTTAATTAAAAAGTAAATATAGGTTTAAATACTTTATATATAAGTTTTTATTTTAACCTATATTTAATGTGGCAGTACTACAAGCCACCTCACAAAGTACAGGTTCTACCCCGTACTACCGCCCTAGCACGTGACTATAAATACTTTAGCTGCTTTATAGCATAAAAAATAATTTAAGACTTTTTTTATTTATATAGCTTATAATTAGCTGCCATAAATAATAGCATGTTATTTTATAATAAGGTCTTAATTTTTTTTCTTTAACAAAGTTAGGAAACCACTCTAACTAGCTATTAAGAAATATTTTAGTAATTAACATTATTTACTGTTATTAAGCAGTTATTTTAATAAAAAGTATTTACTATTATAAACTTTTAAACTAAAAGCATTTGCTACTGCGGACTCCTAAATTATAACTAAAAAATTATAAATATTTTTTTCCGCCTCTTGCTATTTTTTATATATTTTATAAATTTTTTACCTTTTACTATATTTTATAAATCCTTATTTTTATTTTTTATAACTAACTAAAGGTCGGCTTCTTTTATAAAGTAACTATATTATATTATAATACATACTTACTAAAAACAACGCGCGGTTACATGGTTTATTTTATAATTATAAAGGTAATAAAGTAAAATAATTTAAAAAATAAAACCTAAGACCTTAAAACTACCTATAATACTAAAGCTTAAGAATAAAAATAAAAATATTATTATATATATAATTAAGCTAATTAAGTTTACTACCTAGCTAAAAAAATTTATTAAAATAAAATATAGGCAAGCTAAAAACATAGTAGCACTAATATAAAAAAAATTAATTTTTTAATAGGTTTTATAGCCTTACTAAAATAAATTATAAAAAATAATACTTAAAAGTAACAAGCCCTGCCTTTACCTTTCTTATTAAACTAGGTAATTAAAAACACTAAAGCATTTAATATAGCTATAAAATCCTTTATAAAAAAATTTAAACAAGTCCTACAGGACCCCTGCTTTACTTTACTAATAAAAAATAAAAAAGCTATTTTACCTGCTTTTAATTTATAGTCCGCTCTAGTCCTAACTGCTTAGAAAGTAATAACAGCGCTAGTAGTAGTTAAAAAACCTGCTAATATATATTTATTAACTTTTAAACCTATTATTATATTTAAACTATTATATACCTTTCTACTACCTTTATTAACTTTACTTAATTTAAAATAATATTACATTTTACTAAAAGGCCCTACACCTTTATTAATATAAAGTTATTTTTTATTTACCCCTTTGCCCTTTCCAGGTACAAGCTTACTAGTAAAATAATAAGTAAAATTAAGGGAGTTAAATAAAGCATTATAATACTATTTAAAGTAATTAAATTATAACTTTAACTAACCTATTAACCTACCTTATAAATAAAAAAAATTAAGATTTATAAAACTACAAGCCAAGTAACGGGCTGGAACCCCACTTTTTAAAATATTAAATAATATTTATTTACCTTTAAAATTAAAAACTAAATAATAAACTAAAAGTCCGCTTCCTAAAATACTAAATAATATCCTTTATTATTTTTAACTAGTTAATTTATATATAAGGTTTAAATTAAACTTTATCCTACCTATATAGTTTTAATACCCCCCTTTTTAATTTAAGCCTTTGGTAAATCTACCCGCAGCACCTCCTGTAGCGCCTACAGGACCTTTTACTTATATAAAATAAATAAAAGCAAACCAACCGCCAAGATATTTAAAAAATTATATTATAAAAAAAAAAGCAAGGATAAATAAAAATAAAAATAGGAGGCTAGTAAAACTAGGTAAATAACCTAAAAATAATTAATAACTAGCTATAGGGGATATAGCGTTTATAAATATATAAACTTTTACTTTATAAAAGTTAATTAGTAATATAATTAATTATATATTAAAAGTGGTTTTACCCTATTTTATTAAAAAAAAAACTAAATAATAATACAAGCTAAGACTAAAAAATAAAAAAGTATATTATAAAAAGCAAGCCAGGCTAGATTATTTATAATAAAAAAAATAAAAGGTATAAAAGTAGCATGTTTAAAAAAAATGTTAAAAAAGACTAAGAGGTAACCTAAATAACAATAGTAACTTATTACTAAATAATAATAATTAGTATAATAATAGCAACAGGCGTGATAAAAATCCTAATAAATATAAAAATAGGTAGTATTATTTAAAAAATAAAAATAGGTAACCCTAGGATTCTAAATAAAGGGCTGCTAATATAGGATTTTTTTTAAATATGCTAGTTAAATATGGTTTTAGGAATATAGTAAATAAAAATAAATTTATATATTATTAATTAGTATACCTATTTATAAAATATTTTTAAGTAATAATAAAAATAAGATTTATATAGTAGCTAGCGCGTAATATTAAAACATGTTTTAAAAAAAAGTATTAGCTTAATATAATAGTAAACTAATTAATATTACACGTTGCGGGCTAGTTTATTTATAGAATATATTAAACTAGTATATAATTATAAAAATAAGATTTTAAATATTATTTAGCTAAGCTTGCAAGAGGCTTAATATAATATATTATATTTTAAATAATATACATAACCACGTGTTAATAATATAATATATTAATATAATATTATTATTTTTAAAGTAGTATAAAAAGGGTATTATAAACTTTTTAATAATTTTACATGCTTAAAAAGGTTTAAATACTCCGCTATAAATAATAATAAATAAACTATAGAAGGGGTTTATAGTAAAGCAGTTTATAAAAATCCTAAAATAAAAGTAAACTAATTAATTTAATTAATTTTTAAAATGCCTAACTACTAGTGCTTCTTTTAAAGTAATAATATTAGTATAGTATAAAATAACCTTACTGCCTTAAAATTTTAATTTAATTTATAGCCTATTTAAATAATTTAAATAATACCTTACTAAGCATTAGTATAACTAATCCTAAAAATATTTATTATACCACCCATGGTATAGCCATCCCTAGGCGCCTTAAATAGCCTAATTTTTTTAGTCCCTAAATACTTCCGTATAGTACTTTAATTAATAATAAAACCTATAAAACACACAAGGTTATAATAATATATAAAAAGGCCTGTAATTACTACCCTAGTAGGAAAAATAAAGGTAATATATGTATATTAAATTATGGCTGCCTATAAATAAATAATAGTAAAAACTATAAAACTAGCAAGAATATTAGCAACCTTAGCAGGGTAAAAAATAATAGTATTAAAAAATATATTATAAAAAAGTAAAAATTATAAAAAACTTTTTAAATTAGTATGCTTATAACTATAATTGAAATTAGGCTTATATAAAAGGTAAATTCCTAAGCTATAATTAAAATAGCCAAGTATATTATATTAAATAAGATTTTAGTTTATATTATATAAATAAAAAGGAATACCCACTAAATATAGTTAATTATTAGTACTATTTTATAGCGTTAACTTTAAAAAATATACTATATAGGCATTTACCTAAGTATAAAGTAAAGGCTAAAGGTACTTTATAAAAAAAATGTGCCTTACTAGTGGTTTGCTTTATAATACCTTTAGTAATAAAAATAAATTTAGGCATGTATTTTTACTTATAAAAATACTTTATTATACGCGCATATATTAGCAAATAAATTATAATAATTTATTTAAATTTAAAATACATGCTAATAATTATAAATAAAAAGTTTTTAAAAAAGTACGCGCTAAAAATAAAGATTTAAAAGTGTACTTTAATACTTATTAAGGGTATAAAAAATAGATTTTTAAGTATTAAATTTATAATATTAATTATTAAATTCCCTGCGGTATATAAAAATAAAAAGGTTTATACTAAAATTAGTATAAAGGTATATTTAATAAACAGGCTTGCTATAAATATACTTTTAAGTGTTAATATATTAAAAAGGCATGGTTTTATACTAAATTTTAATAAATAAAAGGCTAAAATTATAGCATGTTTAGGTGCTATATTATAATTAATAATAATACTTAAATTAAATAGGTTAAAAGCTCCAAAGGCAATATTTATAAATAAAAAAATTATAATATTACCTAACTCACGCCGGGCAATTAGCATGCGCAAGTATATTAATTTACTAAAAAATAGGGATATTATTTTTAAACTAATTTAACAGGGTAAGTTATGTTTATTTACACAAGCCTTTTAAAATATATATAATAAAATATAAATAATAAATTAAAACACGTGGCTGGTTACCATTCTTTATTATATTTATTTAAAAAATCTATATAAAATAAAAAATTCTAAGGCGTATTACGCGTTTATAACTAATACTAAAAATAATAATAAGTAAATAAAAATAGCAAACCTAGCTATAATTTACTTATTAAATTAAAAATTACTAGCTTTTAAACTAAAAAGCAAGAATATAATAAGGTTAAAAAATAATATTATTATTTATAAAAAAAAATAGGTAGTGCGCTAGCTTAAAGTAGTTATAATAACTTACCCCTTAGTATAAATAAATATAAACATAATTAACATACTAAAAAGTTATTAAATAAAAATCCACCTTAAACCTGGCTAAAAAAATAATATAAAGCATTTTTTAAGAAAATATCCCTTATTAAAATTAAATAAAAAAAAATAAATAAAGTTTTTAATAAGTTACATGCATAAGGTTAATTAGCTTAAGCAAATATATATACTTTATTAAGTTATTTAGTTTTTATAGCTAAAAAAGTGGTTAATAAAGTAAATTTAAACTAAAATTAAAAAGTAAAATTAGTTATAAATATACTAGGTCTACATGCACCCTTAAAAAATAATATTAAATAATAAGTTATAATTAATTTTAAAAAAATAAATAAAAGGGTAATTTTAAATATTTATTTAATTTTAATATAAGCTAATATTATTACTGTTATAGCAAGCTATAATTATATTAATATAATTAATAAAAAGTTTATGTTTTACTAGTAGCCTATATATTTAAAAAGCTATTAATATACTAGCATAATAAGCCACCAGGGGCAGGAAATTTTTAAAATATATATAATAAGGTTTTTAAACTTAATAGCGTATGTATAATAAAATATTAATAATTTATTTTATATTTTACATGCTTTTTTAAGGGCATATATAAATAACTTTATAATATTTTTAAAAACCCTTAGGCTATACCTTATATATTTATATAAGTTTTTTATATATTACGCGGAATTATAAATTATATTAAATTTAAAAAAAACTTTTTTAGGCTTTTTAATTATATAATTACTAGGTTAAAAAGTTTTATTACTTAGCTTAACTATAATAAAAAATAAGTTAAAAGTTATATTAAAACTAAAGTTTTTAAGAATACTTGCAAACCTTAATATATATATTAAACTTATTAGTTAATTTTTTTAATATATTTTAAACTATGCGGTAAAAGTGCAGTTATTATAAAATTATAAAATATTATTAATAAAAAAAGGATTATAAAAGGGCGTGGCTTAAATAAATTTTACTTAAAAAATTATAATTAATAAACTAAATATTAAAAAAATAAAAGTATTTAAAGTTTTATAATTATATTTTAAAAGTTATATTATACTAGCATATTATAATTTAAATAGGGTTATATTTTTAAATATAAATACTTTTAAGTAGCAGGGATTTAAAGTAATACTATTTTATATAAAATATAATAATTTAAATAAAACTTTACTTATATAAAATATAACATGTTTACTAGCGCTTAATATTATATAACTAATTTTATTTTTAAGCTAGTTACTTTTAAGCGCTAAAAAGTAGTATTATTTAATAAAATTAAAGGTAACTAGTGTTATATAGGCACTTTATAAAGTTTGGTATATTATAAATTTTAGTAAAAAAGTAATAATTTATATAAACTATATATTAGTAGTAAATATTTTAAAAAGCACCTTGTTAAGCATAACTAGTAATAATTAATTAAACCTAAAATTAATTAAAGCTACCTAATATTTTGAATAAATTACAGGCCTAAAGGTATATTACAAGCCTAGTAAAATATATATTATATTAAATATTTTATTTTACTTACTATTTTACACAAAAAACAAGGTAAAGAACTTGCTAAAAAAATCTTTGCCTAGCATGTGCTATAAGTAAAGCTATTAAAAAATTTTAAAAAAAAAATAATAAATAGCTACGCAGGAGACCCATAATAATTTAAAATAGTAAAAGTTTTAAAAATAAATAAAAGCTTAGAATACCCTGTAAAGCTTTTATTTAAAATAAAAAATAGTATTTTATACACGCAGCTAAAAAAAAGCTAGTAATTCTAAATACTTTATATAGTAAGGTCCTGTAAATTACATATAATTTAAATAAATATTTAGGTGTAAACAAGACACTAAAACTACTAGGGGGTATTATAATAAACCACACAAGTTATTAAGTTAAATATTATATTAAGTACTATTTAAATTATTTTATAAAAAAAAACTAAAAGGCACAAGCCCTATAACATATTACAACCTATTTTAATAATACCAAGATTATTTAAAATAATTTTAATTAACCTAATTTTAGTATTACCTAATAATAGCCAGTTTAATATAATTATGTTAGTAACAAACTATTTTTTATATTATATAATAGCTATTCCTAGTTATAATAACTAGTTTATAAAATAATAAGTTAATATATTATTAAAATACCTATAGCTTGGAAATTAGGGGCTGCTATTATATATTATTTTAAATTATAATACTAAGTTTTTTTTAAATATATAATTAAAAATCTTTACATGCCTAGGAGTAAAAGGTTTATTTATAATAGCTTAGTATTTATAGGGTAATAGCACTACTAAAATTAATAATTAAATAATTAAAGCTTACCTATAATATACTATCACGGGCCTTAAGTTTAATATTAAGTAGCTAAATATATTACCTTACCTTTAGGTTATTTATAATAATACTAGGCACGTGACTATAAATAAAACTTTTTAATATTTTATATATAGTATAAATTTATGTTTTTTAATAAATATTAGCCTATAACTAAAAGGGGTTAAACAGTCTTTTATAACTTATAAAATAATAATAAATACTATAAAACTAGTATAAATATTAATAAGAAAAATAGTATAATAAATACCATGTTTTTATATTTTTTATAGTTAGTAACTTAGTATACCTTTACCTTTATAAAAAAATATTTTATTAAAAATATATTAGATAAAAAGTTATTAAACTAGTATAATAGTTTTTTTAAAATACTAAAGCATGTTAAACCACTTGCCTACTAATTAAATTTTTTAGCTAAGTGGTTACTACACCTTATAATTTTAGTAATATACTTAAAAAAGGCTCCAGTTAGTAAAAACCTATTTTAATATAAAAAAAGGTTAAACAACCTGGCAAGTAGTATTACCCTAAATATAATAAAAAATTAGCTTAAAAAATTAAGGAAATAATAACATGGCTATTTATATAAATTAAAAAAAAAGGTAAATAGCGCGAGTATAAATTAAAAATAATAATTATAAAAAAAAAGTAAAGCACAAAGAAATTAAATACCTAGTAAAGTATATTAAATAATTAAATTATTATAACTATTAGTACTATAAATCCTAATTATAAAATATTATAAATTTAATAAAAAAGTTTAAAAAGTAGTATGCGGCAAACATCGTGGAGAAAAGGTAAGATATTAAAAAAAAATTATTTTAAAAGTATATATATTATCTTAAGTTTTGTTTTAAGTCCTGTAGATTTTTTTTTATATAATATTTAGGTAGTTAATAATAATATTATTTTACTTATAACTATTCCCCTTTTTTTTACCCCTTTATCTTACTTATAATTATCCCCTGCTTCCGTATTTTCTTTTTTTTAGCCTTTTTTTTATACTTAAAGCGCGTTTTACTATTTCTTTTTTTATTATACATGGAGAAAGTAATTCTTTTTACATTTTTTTTTATTTATAACTTTTTTAAAGCGTTAAATTTACTTTACTTAAAAAATATAACCTTTTACTATTTTACCCCACACTTCCACCTTACCTAAATAATTAAAAATTTAAGCTAAATAAGTAATTAAGCCTCGCGGATACACAAGAGGTATAGCTTTTTTTTTTAAATTATATTTAGTAAATATAAATTCTAAGTCTAGGTAAAAAAAAAACCACCTTAAGTAAAGCGCCCTAAAAAAAAGAACCTAAAGTAATATAGTATAAAAAGCCAGCCCCTTTTTTATTAATTATTATATTATCTTTTTTTTATAGGGTAACACTAGGCAAAGCTAATATTAAAAACTTAGAATATATAAAGCTAGATTTAACCCTGTTACCTAAATATACGCCTTATTTTTTAATTATATAATAAGTTAAATACATGCTTGGTTTTACTAGAACTCTTGCTATTTTTAGTAAAAATAATTAAGTAAATTATATTACTAATATATACACAGTAATAATAATAATACTAAAAAATTTTAAAATAAATAACTACTAACTATTAGACCAAGCCGGGTTAGGTATAATTAAAAAAAAATATTATATTAAATACCTAAAAAAAACTTTAAAAAATAATACTAAAGCTTATAAAAGCAAACCTGTCAGGGCTAATATTTTTCCATTTAATGTTACCAGAGCCAATTCACCGTTGGTCCGGAGTTAGCACCTTAAGTAACCTAAGCTTTAGCCTTAGGCTGCCAAGGCTTGGTATACCTTATTATTATGTTAAATTATATAACTTAACTAGGTTATTAATATTTAGGGTTTTAGCTATTAATTAAGTAAGGCTAGGGTAGGCCCTAAGTATAAACTAAAGTAAAAATTTATGCGTAAAATATTTAAATTTATATTTATTTTTTAGTTAAAAATAGCTTAAGCATAGCTTAAAGGTTTATAAAAATAATTTTAAGGCTAGCCTTTTTTAAGATTTTTAAGTAACTTTTTTAGTATTATTTAACAGGGTTTAAAATACTTTATTTTTATTAATTAAATTTTTTTATTAATATCTTTATTATTAATAAAGATTTTTAAAACTTATTAGTTTTATAGTTAAAGTTGCTTTTACCTACTATTTTTTAAATTTTTTTAATAATAATATTTTAAATTAAAGCCTTAAAGGGTAAGCAAAGGCAGTTTACAGGTATTTTAATTAAGGTTTTTAAAACTTAAATTTAAATAGCTAAAGAAGTGTCCCCTTTTTTATTTATACTTAAAAATTTTATTATTATTAAAAATAATTAAAAAAAAAACTTAATTTAAATAATTTAGTTTACTAACTTAATAAAGCGCAGGGTAAAATACACCCTTTATTTTATTATTTTATATTACTACTAAAACCTATTAATTTAAAATTTATTATAATTAAAGCTGTTCTGGAGGGGAAGTAGCCTAAAATTATAATTTTTAGCTTATTTATTTTTTAACCTTAATATAATTAGTATTACATGTTAAAATTAAAATATTTTTTTAAAAAAAATAAAAAAAAGCTGCCCCTGCAACCCGGAGCTAAAATAGTATTAAATTATTAATTTTTATATTAATTTTTTTATTAATTCCCACGCTAATTTTCTTGTTAATTTTTTTAATAAGTTTTAAAAAAAATTAACCCTAGTAATTTTTTTAATTTTAATTTAAAGTTAAGCTTAAATAACTTAAGCTATTATTTTAAAGCTACTTTATTTTTAAAACCTAATGCTAGTAAAGCTAGCTTTAAGGGGTTTAAAAGTTTTAAATATATAAAAAAAAAAATATTAAAAGGCTATAAAAAATTATAAGCTTTGCTGTAAAAAAAAAAGGCTTTTTAAAAGCCTAAAATTAAGTTAAAAAAAATTAAGAAGTTAAAAAAAAAGAACATAATAAAGCTTAAAATCTAGTTTAAAAATTTAGAAAATTACTTTTATAGCACCCCTAAAAGATTTTAAATAAATAATAAAAAAATTATATTTATTATTTAAAATGCTTTAAAAAATGCCCGCAATTATTAAAAAAAGTTAAGTTAAACTTTAAAATAATAAGCAAACCTGGGCAAATTTTAAAAAATTTATATATATATAAATTAATCTAGTTATAAATTAGGGCCACTACGCTGCCTAATATTTTTTAATTAAATAATAAGGTATTTAAAATATTACTTTTTAGGGACTTTGCTTTATAAAGTTAGGCCTATACTTTAATAATCTAAAGTTTAAGGTGTAAGTACTTATTAAAACTTATAATAAAAATATTTACTTATACTTAAAAAAGTTAAAAAAACCCCTAAAAACTATACTTAAAGTAAATATAATAATAATTTATATAAAGTTTATTAATAAGCGTAATAAGGCCTTAAAGGCTAAAAAAAAAAGTCCAAAGCTAGTTTTAACTTTAAAAATAAAAAAAATAAAAATAACTTAAAATAAAACTAGAATAGCGGCAAAGCAGCTTTTTTAAAAAAGGAAAAAAAAAAAGGTAAAAAAAAAAGTAATAACTTACTTTTTTTWAAAAAAAAAAGCGCTGTAAGAAAAAGGGTTTTTATTTTAATTATAATAAATTAGGCTACTTATTAAAGGCCTGTTTAAATAAAAAAAAGCCTAAGAAAAAACTAGTAAAAAATAAATAATAATTTTTTAGTTTTAAGTTATTAAAATTATATAATTTAAAAAAAAAACTACTTTTCCTATCCTTGTGGATTTTAAAATATAAAAAAATAAGGTAAATTAATAATTTAAGGCATTACTTAATACTAGGGCTAATACTAATTTTATTTTAATTTAATATTTATAAAAGCAAGGTATTAAAATAAATATTAATTATATAATATAGCTAGTTTAGTATATTAATAATACCTTTACTTTTTATTATAGGTATTTATAAGCCTGTACTTAGGTTTAAGATTTAAAAAAAGTTATAAAAATATTTAACTTAATATATTATATTATTAATTTTATTTATAAAAATTATTAAGTAGTTTTAAAATATCCTTAAATAATTAAAGCGGATCCAGACCTTTACCTTATTATAATAAAATAAACTTAGTAAAACTATATACCTTTTATTAAAATTAAAATATTATAAAAATTTATAAAAACTATGCGCAAGGAACTAGTACTTATAATACTTTATTAATTAAAAAAAATTAAAGGGGAAGTAAAAATAGTCCTGCCACCCTAGTATATTTACTAAAGTAAAGTTTTTTTTAAATAAAAAATTACTTAACTTTTAATAAGTAAAGTAAAGTATAAAATCCTATTAAAAAAAGGCAAGAAGCCTTTATAAAAACCTATTTATAATTTTTTTTAATATAAGTTATAAATATTAAAAAAGTATCTTAATAAAATACTTAAAAAAAAATAAATTAGGCTATTTTAAAGTAGCACTGGAGCGCTAGTGCTTTTTATTTAAAAATTTAATAAATTTTTATATTTTTATGTTAACTACCACGGTTTAAATATAATAATTAATAAAAATTATTATTTATTACTATGTATTAATAAGCTAATAAATTAACTAGTAAATATAAAATATTTTACTAAGCTAGATTTATGTAACACGTATTATAGGATATAAATTAAAAAAAAATAAATAAAAAATAGTGTTTTAAACCTATTATAGTTATTATAAGTATATAATTATGCCCTTTAACTTAATAAATATACTAGTTATATTTTAATTTTATATAAATATAGCTATAAGCAGGATTTTTAACAAGTTTTATATTATTTACCTTAATAATATTCTTATTTTTTTTAAAATAAAAAAAAAGTATATATACCACGTTTAGAAAGTTCTTAATTAATTAAAAAGGCATAATTTATATATAAAATTATTAAAATATAGTTTTTATAAAAAAAAAAGTAAAGTTTTTAGGCTTTATTATTAAATAAAAAAAAATATTTATTAATTTAAACTATAGCTAGACTATTACTAATTAACTAAAATTAATATTATTTTATAAGTTATAGGTTTTTTTAGGCTTTRTAAACTATTTTTAATATTTTATTTTTAATTATACTAAAGTAATATATTTAATAACCTAGCTTTTAGTAAAAATAGTAAAAAAATATAAAAGCAGGCCTTTCTTTTTTCCTACTAATATAAAAAATATATTTAAAAAAATTAAATTAAACTTTACTAGGCTGCTAGTATTATAGCACTTTAATTTTAGGAAAAAAATTTTTATTATTACTAACATGTTAAGGTTTACTATTACTAGGATTATTATATAGCTAAAGTAAAAAAAATTACTTAATAAAAAAAATAGGACTAGTAGTGCCCTATAGCCTTTTATTTTTATTAATTATATAAATTAAAGCTTTGCTATAAAATTTATAATTAAAAATTATTTATAATAGTTAAATACTTTAAAAAGTGGTATTATTACTTTAAAGGCTTTTTATATTTTATACATGTGTAGTATAATTATAATAACCTGCGCTATTTTTTTATAATAAAGGTTTTAAATTAAAAGTAGGTATAATAAATAAAATTACTCGCGGCTTATAACTTTAAGATTAAGTATAAGTTAGGTAAGTATAATCTAGTAAATATACTATTATAGTAATTAAATTATATAATAAAAAATAAGAAGCACTAAGTTAAAATACTTTTTACTTTATAAAAAAAGTTAAGTTTATTCCCTTAATAAATTATTATTAAAATAATATTAAAAAACCTAGCTATCCCTTCGCGTGGTTAAGCTTATAAATACTTAAAATTTTTAAGCCTTAAAATATTTATTATAAAAGTAGTAAGTATAAAAAAACCACTAGACTAGTTATAAATACCCTTTAATAATAATTAATTATAACCTAATAAAAAAACGCTCTTATAAGCTAATTATAATAATAACTTAAAGGTATAATTTTTATTAATTTAGGGCAGGCCTTTTTTATTACTAAATAATATAAAAAAAAAACTTTTTTTTTATAAAGGTATTATTTATATACCTCCCGTGCCCGCGTTATAACATAAAATTATAAAATAATATTATAATAATTTTTATACAGGCCACTTTAATTATAAAAAAATTATTAAATTACTTACCTATAAGTTTTAGTAAAAAAAGCTTAATAAAAATACGCGTGCATATATTAAAAAATATTTTTTATATTAAAAATTTAAGGTTTTAAGGTAGTTACCTTAAAAAAGTTTAATATTTTTTTTAGTGCTAAATATACTGTAAAAAAATATTTTTATAAACTTTATTATTAGCCTATCTTTATTAAAGTATAAAGGGCGCGTTTATAATATAATTTTAGTAATTATAAATTAATTTAATAAAAAAATAAAATATTTTTTTATTACTAATAAAATTACTGCGGAAAAGTTGGCTAACTTATTTATTAAAAAAATTATATATAATATAGGGTTGCCCCAAAGCATAGTAATAAATTAAGGTTTACTTTTTATTTTAAAGTATTAAATAACCTTTTATTAAGTACTGTGTATTAAGTAATAACTTAGTATAATATATTATTTTTAATTAAATAGTTAAACTAAGTGCTAAAACCAGATACTTAAGGTATATTTATATATATATTATAATTATTAATAAAGTAATTAAGTATTATACTTACCACTGGCATGCTTTGCCTATAATAATTTAAAAAATAACTTAACTAGCTACGCTTTACTTATAGCAAGCCATGGGCAGGAACTAGTAATTTTTAGGCTTAAAAACCTAAAAAAATTAATATTTTATTTTTTTATTAAAAAGTGCTTATATTATTTAAAATAGCTTTATAAAAACTTATAAAATTATATAAATAAAGTATAAAAAAAGCAAGCGCTTTACTATAATTAAAAATATTATTTAGTAAAATTTAAGGTTAAAAATAATATTTTAATATTTTTAAAAAAT